>NW_026922182.1:0-19338 GCF_032062105.1 Saccostrea cuccullata | reverse complement strand
AAAAACTACATGTTTTAAAAACTGGTGAAAAATTTAAAAAATAAATAAAATTTTTACAAAAGTCAATTATTTTTTTTTTTAATGACTTTCAGGCAAGAACTGAAAAAAAAAGGGGGTATACCCCCCGGAAACATGTTGCACACACCCCGGACACAACATTGATTTTTCGTCAATATCTTTATATACGTACTGTTTTTTTTACAACAATTTGTACAAATTTTTATATTGTAAACATGTTTTAACAATAATTTAAAGTGACAATAAACAAAGCTTTGTTCATATTTGAAAAACACAGTGCAGCGTCAATCTTGCTGATTCGGAATTGTGTTTAGGTGTTTGATGAAACTAGAAGGTGTCCGTGGATTAAGGGTTATATATCCTAAAAAACTCCGCCGTCCATATGCTTTCTGGTGAAAAATATCCATAAGTTGAGAAAATGGACAAAAAACTACATTGCCCCCTTTTTCTTTTGGAAGCATACACCCCGCGCACAACATAGTATACCCCCCGCATGTTGGGATATACACGGGCATATGTGTAGAAAGAATAAAATTTTGGAATTATAAAAATATTCAACATATTATCACAGATTATAGGACACTTGCATCTTTATGGGGGGAGGGGTCTTATTGAGACCTATTAAATTCAAAATAGGACAAACACAAACAAAATGTATTTACAGTTCCAGGAAAGTAAAAAAATACACCAAAGCTAGCTTCTGAATATCTGTGTCATTTTTAGGGGGTTGTAGAAATTAAAAATAAAGGATCCAATGTATATAAACCAGACATAACAACTGTCTTCAATTTGAATATGATAAATAAACAGAAACCCAAGATATTACATAATAATATTTAAATAAACACCCTTGGACACTGTACATTTGATTAATATTTTAATTCTTTCCTAAGAATTTACACCTAATTTTTATAAAGTCTATAAGTTATCACACAATTTTGAAGTTATTGCATTTCAAGACTCACATCAGTTATCTCAGTAACTAACTTTACCCAGGAGAAAATGATGCAAAAATAAATGTATTGAAATCTCCTATTCATGCTTCATTTGTGTACTTAGGATGTGAAGTTTTTAAGTTACAAATTAATGTCAAATAAGTCATCTCAATAATCTTATGCTTTGACCTTGACAAAGTGTCCTAAACAACAAAAAGTATTCATATAACCATTCTATATGTAATTAGTATGTACAATATGGTATGATAAAGATATTCAGGATATTATTAAACCACAGATTATGGGGCACTTGCATCTTTATTAGGGGTCTTATTGAGACCCAATTTAAATTCAAAAATTAAACATGATACATACACAAACAAAATATATTTACAATTCCAGGAAAGTTAAATAATAACATTAAATCCATCATCTGGATATCTGTGTAAATTCTAGGGGGTTGTAAAAATAAAATGAAAAATAAAAGGTTTAAATGTATACTTCTCATACATAACAAAAGTCTTCAATATGAATTGGTAAAAATAAAAGTCACATTCAGATACTTTGAGGTCAGTGAGAATTAGGTTTTAAAGAGCTCATGCTATCAGAAAATCATATTTTCAATACTTGATTTGACTAGATCTCAGTTTGATAAATGATTACACTTTATAAATAGTCAGTGTCTGACAGTAAAAAAGATACAATCCTGGGTCCTTTCTTTGTCATCCTGTAAACCACAGTCTATAATCGTACTGATTAAATTAGATGGAAATCATATTTATCTATGTGCTTCTTAAATCCTCCATCCTCTTAAGTTTGGTTTTCTTGTTTCAGTTTTCCCAAAGAGGGATATTCTGTTAGTCTCTGCATAATCTGATATTTTTCACCATTCTAAGAGTAGACAAAATTTTTCCATAAGCCCTCACTAGAAATCCTGAAAAATAAAAAAAAAAAATTTCTTAGTTGAAGAAAAATTGTAATGTAATATAAGCTTGATGGAATTCTAAATATAGACAAAAAGGGTATAAATACAAGGTGTAACATAAGATTTTGACTTTTCATATTAACCATGGGTAACACCTCTAGTAAAGAAAAGAGTAAAGGAATGAGTAAAATTCAGTTTGGAAAGAGAATTATTTCAGAAAAAGATGTAGACAGAGGTATACTAGTTAAAAAAAAAAAGATGGCACTATTGAGATCATTTTCAAGAAGAATATAACCAATTATGTCCAAAAAAAGGGGGATCCTAATGTTGTCAGAGATTACATGAAAGACCCTTGATTGCAGAAGAAGCCAATGAAAATTAACCATTTTATCATGACCTTATGGTCAAGATTGTGATATATACACTCTGATAATCATCTATGATGTCTCTATTATGTTTAACTCAAAAGTTGGAATCAGAGTATTTGTGTTCAAAGAGCTGAAGAAACTATACAGACAGATCTAAGATTTTGGAAGCATACATATTAATGAATTTAAAGGAGATATAACACTTGAATTAATTACTACATTATTAAAAAGAAAGAACACAAACTTATAGAAATGATATTGAAAGTACCATAAATGAATAAAGTATCATGCTTCAAGGTATTATTTTTATAAACAGGAGAAGGTTTAAAGCAGTCCCTATGCACTCATAAGACATTTTTTATACATAGTCAAAGAGGGCTATTGAGGTTTATTCACTGTTCATCCTGTGGGGCTACATTATAATATTCTTTGCATGTAACATAATGTCAATATTAAGTGAAAAATTGGGAATTCATCAGCACTTAGAGATAAAAGTTAAAATCTTTACCAACTAGGCTATTTAGGAAGCTGTGGGGGGGGGGGATAACAAATTAACCATATTTAACTTATTCTTTAGATTTGCTATCTTCACCTGTTAACTATCATTTGTCAAAGAAAAACTTCATACATTTTAGTTTTAAAAATTGATCATGCATTTTTTGTATATATTTATTTCTTTTCTTTTTCTTCTAAAGGATATCAATGTAGTCTAAACATGACCATGGCCATCAACCATATCATTTACTTATCAATTCAAAAATATAAACATGCATATGTAAAATGAATAAATAAATAAATATTACAACTGTATCTCATTGAAACTGTACCTTCAAGTTTGTGTGTTTCTTTGTTGGTTGACTAAGTGTGTATTTCCAAAGGAAGAGCAGACAAGCTGAACTTCATAGAGAATGGATTATAGATGGTTAGGAACAAAACATATTTTCCATGTTGTGGACTGTTAAAATAAAACCATTTTGTTAATATGACAGAGTACTGCATTAAACAATGCATGTTTAAATATAACATGTACAATGCCAAAAAATAAAAGATCATGAAAATATTTGTTTTTCATCTCAAAAAATTGTTTTTAACATTAACTCCAGATTGGCAAAATTCATCATGTTATCGTTAGATGGTAAAAAAAAGCACAATTACTGTATTAATATCACAAATAAAATGATTCTCAAATTATTTATTTAGACACTATGATAATAAAATCATTACACGAGGCAGCCATGTCCACAGTTTACTATGTATAGGCAGCATTTTGGGGGACACCCACACCATTCGATAAACCTCGTCTTATTCTGTAGCCTTCGTGAGGTACGAATTGACCGAATTGTATTGACCCCCCCCCCTTTCTTTTCTACGGCCTTGCACTTAATTTGAAATTATGTTCAATCTCGCTGAGAGCAACACAGTTTACTCCTTACCATCATATCTAAATATTATGCAGAATCAGAACAATTTAAATTAAAAGGGGTCCGAGTTTCGGGGGGGGGGGGGGGCAAAGTTAAAAGGTGAACAGACCAGAAGGGTCAATTTCCAGTTTTCCGGCGTTCTACTGATACACTTCACAATTCAACTTTCCATCTGCTCCATAGAATCAGGGAATCTCTCGCGTGCGAACTGCCTTTTTGTTCCTTCAATAGTTTGGAAAACAAGAAACCAAGTAAAGATCTCAAAATAAAAGAGGAGAGGAAAGTGTGTGTCAAATAGGTGTAAAATCAGAATCCGCAGTAAGATGAAAATCAAGCAGGGTGTGCCTCCATTAAAACTTGTTTTCCTAAAATAAATCCCATAGTTCCATAAAGTTTTTTCCCTATTCTAATATTCATGCATGGCATTCAAGCAATACACCAATTATTGGCCGGCAGAATCAAATTGTGTCTTTTATTTTTATGCATATAAAAAACCTCTAATATTCTTTATTACTCAAAAAATACATGTAATATGTTTTGTAAAATTACGACTTAAAAGTATAATACGAACCATACGAAGACGTGCCATACAAATTTGATCATAATGACAAAAACTGTTTCTCATCAAGACTTTTGAAATGAAGCGGTACTTTCATAATAGAGGGACGAATTGAATGAAAAATAGGAGTTATCATTTATTTTAAAGGAAAAATGGACAGGAGATCTAACTTTACAAATAAGCAACAACAAAAAAATTAAATAAATAAATAAATAAAAATAAATTAATTATTAGATCTTTATATATCTGAACAGTTTATATATCGACAGACTGACACCCTCCCCCTTCTCACACAATGGATCACTTAGCTAGAAACCCGTCCTCTTCTTCTATTTTTTTAATTGAATAATGTTGTAAGTATTCTAAAAATTTCGTATTTCAAAACGCACACGTGTAGGGTACTGGACAGGTACGTGTCTACAACAGTAACAGCTATGTCAAATTTATGCTTTAAAAGCGTTTTAGATTAGGAAAAACATCTAGGTGGATCCTAGTATTTCAACAAGAAAGATCATAACAAATTTTAAAAATTTTCTCAAGTTGAACTCACGTTTCTTGTAGATCTCTATAATATTCGTGGTCGACAAGTATTAAAATTATATTAGTAATATAAGCCATTGATTGAGTTGGAAATGAGAAAAAAACGTAAAACAAGTAGAGCTTTTCAAAAAAGCTTACCGTCTTTAGCAACAATTTTAAACAGCAAACAAATCTACACTGAACAGGCCGTATAATTCTTTTGAATTTCTTGATTTTGTATTTCTAAATTAGCTTTTCACGGGCATTAGCCCTATCACGGTTGTCGCTCGGTCATCTCCGTAAACTTTGACTGGCCGAGAGCTTTCGGCAAACCTCGGCTGATTCCCATTCACTCTTCACACAAGAAAGGGGAAAAAAATAATAACAAATTGTAAAGCCTGCAAGCAATAACTATCAAATTTTATCTATAATGAAATTAAAGAGACCTTTTTATTTATCGATATAAATAATATAATGTTATTATGAAATAATTACTGCTGATTTTGTTGTTCGTTTTGTAATTTTTTTAAGATTGGAAATCTTGCAAAATTGTTAATTCGTACGAAAAATAGATCATCAGAAAGTTATCTCCCTTGCCTTGAACAGCATTTCAACCGATGAAATAATTGAAAATTTTCTCATCTTTCAATTTCTACCAATCACAAAAGAGAGGAAGTGGATAGTCCGAAGACTGTAAAAAACTTCAACTATACAACACCGTCTTCCAAGGAAGACGGTAATAACTGCATGAACACAAAACATTATTCCATTTCCTATGAAGAAAGACCTACAGTACATCACCTATCAAGCACGCACATAATATTTGGTAGTCCCCTCGCCCGATACGAGACTGTAAAGTTAACTGGATAAAGAAAATATTTTGAAGTGAACATTCCATTACTAGTGCCGATTGAAAAAAAATCATGCGGCATGCACACAAACCAAAATAATCAACACAGTCGTCAGCTGGAATGAAGAAAAATGAAAACAACTTCATGCACTTACGCACACACCATTATTTAAAAAAAAAAAAAAAAACATGCAGTGCAGCGGTCAGCTGTAATGAAATAGAATGAAATAAACTTGCTCAACGTGTTTATACCTGTTGTGAAATCTTTAAAATATAATTATATACCTGTAAAAATGAGGAAAACACGTTGTAATCATATCGATGATATAGATATACAAAAAGCCATTCAATCATGGATAAATTTACCCCCACCCAAAGATGTACGATTATAGACCTCTGGAACTATATAGGGGACGTAACGTAAATCAACATACATTAACAACAGATCAATATTCAGCTTTCACAATCACATAAAAAAAATATACTTTTTATAGCAAGTATCTGCAAAATTAATTCTACTGCAATTAATATTATTATTTATAAAATAATCCATGCATTTCAAATATTACTTTTTCTATTCTACTGATCAATCGAAATTTCTCGTGTTTTTCCGAGCTCGCCGGAAAGACCCGAGACACTGCGAACATGACGTCATGGGATAAGGAAGTGACGCAGAGACGCCACCTTCAGCAGTAATGGATATCGTTTGTTGGAACTTGTCATGTAAATAACGCTTCACAATTCGGACTTATGGCTTATTGTAACTTGCTTATCAGGGAATTTACGAACTTTCGCGACAATAGTCAGGATTCTGTACGCCTCGATCGTAATCACTGTGTATTTTCGCGAAGAGAAATTGGTAACTCGCAATGGCCTACCTTGAGCTACAGTCGATTTATTTTTAAGCTTACATTTGATGAATAATCGCTTCTACGATGTTTCTAACGATTTATTATACAGTTAGCGGTGAGGAATTACGAATTCCAGTGTCCTTTTCTGCCAGCAATGGAACAAAACTTGGATTTACGTTGAGGGGTAGCTTTTCAGTGAAAAGCTAAAGGGGGTTAGCTTTTCAGTGAAAAGCTAAGGTGGGTTAGCTTTTCAGTAAAAAGCTAACCCCACCCCCTTCTACCGGAAGTAAACCTTAGACTTATATTATGAGATTGAATAACAATAATAAATTAATATACAACAACAAAAAAAAAGAAAGAAAAAAAAAGAAATATAGATAGAAACATTGATAAAAAGATAGAAAATATGAAACACAATGAAAGTCATGTGATATAAACATTTTTTCTTCATCTAAGTAATATCACTTACATTTAGGTATAAATATCACTACCATTTTTATTTTTTAACATGCATTCTCTGTAAGCACCAAAAAAGTAAAAGTAACTAGTGCTAATTGTAACGGAGACCGTTAATGATGTTCCCCAAACGCTCCCCAACTCCCTTTTGGTGCCATATTCCCTGTAAGCTTCATTAAATAACACACAAGTTCTATGCATTTTAGACTTTAACAACGTTAACCCAGAAATGTACCATGCTCATTCAAATTTTAGCATTGCATGTGTGCACATGTGAATGCATGTACGTAATAACCATATCATATTGTCTACACAATCTATATATTTTAATATACTAAATATTAAAGTATTTAATCCAAAAGTATTAAGAAATTTAGCTCATTCATGTGTATTTTTGATTTTGCTTATTGCACGTGCACGCACGTGCGTACATGAGCATTATGATCATACTTTTTTGTAGAAGTCCATTACATCTATCTATGTTCTAAATCCCATCCAATTTTGTTGAAAACCAAGGGAGTTATAGCTGTTTAAAGTTTCAGCCAATCAGATTGCAGCGCAAGTACACGCACGTGTAGGCATGTGCATGGTGACCATACCTTCTTGTAGTAGTCCATTACATCTATCTATATTCCAAATCCCATCCTGTTTGGTTGAAAACCGAGGGAGATATAACTGTTTAAGATTTCAGCCAATCAGATTGCAGCTCACTTACACGCACGTGTATGCATGTGCATGGTGACCATTCCTTTTTGTAGAAGTCCATTTTATATACATGTATCTATGTTCCTAATCCCATTCTGTTTGGTTGAAAACCAAAGGAGTTATAGCTATTTAAAGTTTCAGCCAATCAGATTGCAGCGCACGTACACGCACGTGTTTTCATGATAATTTCTATATATCATGTTGTAGAATATCTCAATGCATGGCGATGTTCAAAATTTCAAAAAATTTCGTCAAAAAAACAAGAAAGATATTGAGACTTTTGTTTCACCCAATCAGAGCAAAGCGCACGTGCATGCGCGTGAGATCTTGCTATTTTGACCATGTCATCTTGTCTATATTACTAATATATCCTTACATTATGAGTTTCAAAGCATTTCATCAAAAATTTAAAAAAATTACGTCTATATCAATTAAATCGGTCATTTCATGTGTTGCACGTGCGCGCTCTTGCAAGCACGTGTGTGCAAAATGACATTTGTTCGGCAAATCTACATAACATGTCTACTGACCCTAAAAACATTTTACCGTAGTCGGATGTGTAGTTTACAAGATCACTCAAGGACAAAATTTTCCCAAGAATAATAATAATAACTAGAGCAAAGCTCGTTGCAAAGCAACGAGTAGGTCTCCCGTCCGGTTTTTACCGGAAGTGCCGGAAGTGAGATCAACAAAAGAAAGCAATGAGCTAAGTCGTCTCCAGTGACTTTATAAATCCAATTTTGCATCAAAACCTTCAAAATAAGCTATTTTTGGCTACTTCCGGTTTAACCGGAAGTGGCGACGATGGACGGAAAATTAACTTTTATGCTCCCAGACAATTATGTTATCAAAAAAAGTGTCAAGAACGGCAAAAATACGCGTTTTCTGACTACTTCCGGTTTTGCTGGAAGTGACGACGCCGGACTTATTTTGATGACTCCAGTACATAAAGCTTGACATTTTAAACAACTTTGCTTCTTTGACGTATTACAAATTCTCAATACGTTTTGAGATATAAAGAAAAAAATTTCGGCCCCTCTAGGCCCCTAATTATAGGGGCCAACCCTTTTTACGAGATATCATTTGAAAGATCTTGGAACTCTACACTTCTTTTGTTCTATATGTTTTAACAAAATATTTCCAGGTAAAAAGATATCGTAGAAAAGGTGTTAAAAATTTTGAAATTTGCGATAGGACGATTTTCGCGCCATAGCGAGCGCCGACCTGCGGCACTTCAGATAGAAATGAAATAAATTTTACATATCTATAGACTTTGGACTATCATACCTGAAGTTTTCAGGTTTCTATCTATAGCCATTTTTTAGAACATTCGAGGACAATCTGACCCTTCAAAAATCATAAAATCGACAATATCTCCAAACCGGAAGTGACGTTATCAAATCGGAAAAAAATGCATAATGTTCAAGTAATGTTCCATAAGTCCTGAAAGTTTCATGGAAATCCATCGAGACGTTTTTGAGAAATCGCGTGCACAAAATCGGTAAAAAAAAAGAATAATAATAATAACTAGAGCAAAGCTCGTTGCAAAGCAACGAGTAGGTCTTCCGTCGTGATTGACCGGAAGTAGCTTTCATTTTTAACAAAAATGAGAAATAACACCAAAAATGGTTTGAATCCTCTAAAGCTATGTTAATTAATGCAAAAATAAGCAATTTTTTGCTACTTTCGGTTTAACCGGAAGTGACGACGACGGACGGAAAATTAATTTTTATGCTCCCAGAGACACATGTTACCCAAAAACTTGTCAAGAATGGCAAAAATACGCGTTTTTCGACTACTTCCGGTTTGGCCGGAAGTGACGACGCCAGACGTATTTTGACAACCCCAATAGATTAAGCTTGACGTTTTAAACAACTTTGCTTCTTTAAAGTATTACAAATTCTCAATACGTTTTGAGATATTAAGAAAAAAATTTCGGCCCCTCTGGGCCCTTAATTTTAGGGGCCAGCCCTTTTTACTAGATATGATTTGAAAGATCTTGGAATTCTACACTTCTTCTGTTCTATATGTTTTATCAAAATATTTCCAGGTAAAAAGATATCGTAGAAAAGGTGTTTAAAATTATGAAATTCGCGATAGGACTATTTTCGCGCCTTAGCGAGCGCCGACGTGCGGCACTTCAGATAGAAATGAAATAAATTTTACATATAAATAGACTTTGAACTATCATACCTGAAATTTTCAGGTTTCTATCTATAGCCATTTTTTAGAACGTTCGAGGACAACCTGACCCTTCAAATATCATAAAATCGACTATATTTCCAAACCGGAAGTGACGTCATCAAATCGAAAAAAATGCATAAGGTTCAAGTAATGTTACATAAGTCCTGAAAGTTTCATGGAAATCCATCGAGCCGTTTCCGAGAAATCACGTGCACAAAATCGGTAAGAAAAAAAGAATAATAATAATAATAATAAAAGTGAAAAAGAAACCTAAGAATAACAAGAAATATAAAGCATCAGAGATTTAGCATTCTGGCCCCTTGTGGCCCCTAATCATGTACCATACGACATAAAAACCATAATATATAGTTGTAGACGGTTGAGATAAAGATCTTTGCTTCAGTAATGTATTACAAAATATTAACGGATAAAGTGTTATCGATTGAAGACTTTTGGCCCCTCTTGGCCCCTAATTCGAGTGCCCAGCCCCTTGATTGGGATTTCATCTTAAAGATCTTAAGATTTTGAACAATTTGTGTTCAACAATTGTTCAGAAATTCTTATTCGTTTTTGAGTTATAAGCAAAAGATATAATTAGGGGCCAACCCTTCAACTCCTTATCGGGGACGTTTAGCAAAAAATAAAAGGTTACATACTGTTCAGAACATTATTTTGAACAACTTTTGTTCAATATTGCTTATCAAAATATTTCTCCCTTTCGAGATATAAGGCATCAAAGATTTAGCATTCTCGCCCCTTGTGGCCCCTAATCATGTACCATACGATATAAAAACCATAATCTATAGTTGGAGACGGTTGAGATAAAGATCTTTGCTTCAGTAATGTATTACAAAATATTAACGGATAAAGTGTTATCGATTGAAGACTTTTAGCCCCTTTTGGCCCCTAATTCGAGTGCCCAGCCCCTTTTTCGGGATCTCATCTTAAAGATCTTAAGATTTTGAACATTTTGTGTTCAACAACTGTTCAGAAATTCTTATTCGTTTTTGAGCTATAAGCAAAAGATATAATTAGGGGCCAACCCTTCAACTCCTTAATTGGGACGTTTAGCAAAAAATAAAAGGTTGCATACTGTTCAGAACATTATTTTGAACAACTTTTGTTCAATATTGCTTATCAAAATATTTCTCCCTTTCGAGATATAAAGCATCAAAGATTTAGCATTCTGGCCCCTTGTGGCCCCTAATCCTGTGCCATACGACATAAAAACCATAATATATAGTTGTAGACGGTTGAGATAAAGATCTTTGCTTCAGTAATGTATTACAAAATATTAACTCATAAAGAGTTATCGATTGAAGACTTTTGGCCCCTCTTGGCCCCTAATTCGAGTGCCCAGCCCCTTGTTTCGGGATCTCATCTTAAAGATCTTAAGATTTTGAACATTTTTTGTTCAACAACTGTTCAGAAATTCTTATTCGTTTTTGAGCTATAAGCAAACGATATAATTAGGAGCCAACCCTTCAACTCCTTAATGGGGACGTTTAGCAAAAAATGAAAGGTTGCATATTGTTTAGAACATGATTTTGAACAACTTTAATTCAATATTGCTTATCAAAATATTTCTCCCTTTCGAGATATAAAGCATCAAAGATTTAGCATTCTGGCCCCTTGTGGCCCCTAATCATGTACCATACGACATAAAAATCATAATACATAGTTGTAGACGGTTGAGATAAAGATCTTTGTTTCAGTAATGTATAACAAAATATTGACTTAAAAAGAGTTATTGAATAAAAACTGTTAGCCCCTTTCAGCCCTTAATCTGATGAGTCAGCACATTTTTCTTGATATCATGTTAAAGATCTTGATATTTTGCACAAATGTTGTTCAGTATGTTTTAACAAAATATTTCTAGTTTAAAAGATATGATACAAAATGTCTCAAAAAATCACTCATAAAACGTGTCCTAAATTTTGACCCCTACCGAGCTTCCATACTAGGCACTTCCGGAAAATAGTCTGACCATGATGCAACGTGGCAACATGTTCTCTATCATCACTAAAAATTTCAGCTTTCTAGCTTGATCCGTTTTTGAGTTCCATCACAGACAAGGAGGTCCTCTAAATTTTGATCAAAGGGCGATAACTCCCGACCGGAAGTGAATTTTCAAAAAATAATTTGCCGAAATTAACTTCAGATGACAACGCATCGACTGTGAAAATTTGAAGCAAATCGAACGAGACATCTCCGAGAAATCGTCTGCACAAATTTTGTAAGAAGAAAAAAGAATAATAATAATAATAATAATTATAACTAGAGCAAAGCTCGTTGCAAAGCAACGAGTAGGTCTTCCGTCCTGTTTTGAACGGAAGTGACGTCAACAAATGAAAGCAAATGAGCTAAGTGGTCTCCATTGACTTTAAAATTTTGATTTTGTATTTAAACCTTCAAAAATAAGCTATTTTTGGCTACTTCCTGTCACTTCCGGTTTGACCGGAAGTGATGTCAACGGACAGAATTCAAAGTTTGTGCTTCCAGATACATATGTTACCCAAAAATATGTCAAGAACGGCAAAAATATGCAAATTCTGACGACTTCCGGTATGACCGGAAGTGACGTCACCGGACGCATTTTGACGACTTCAACAGATTAAGCTTGACATTTTGAACAACTTTGCTTTTTAGACGTATAACAAATTCTCAATACTTTTTGAGATATAAATGAAAAACTTACGGCCCCTCTAGGCCCTTTATTTTAGGGGCCAGTCCTTTTTACGAGATATCATTTGGAAGATCATGTAATTCTACACTTCTTTTGTTCTATATGTCTTAACAAAATATTTGTAAGTGAAAAGATATCGAAGAAAAGGTGTTAGAAATTTTAAAATTCTCGACATGCCCATTTTTGGACCCAAGCGAGCGTCGGCGTGCAGCACTTCCGGTTAAAATGAAATGCGTATGTCACATCTACAGACATTGCTCTATCATTGCTCAAAAAACTCAAGTTTCTATCTTAAGCCGTTTTTGAGAAAGCTCGTGGACAAACTGACCCCCTGAAAATCACTAAATCGCAAAAATCTCAAAACCGGAAGTGACGGCATCAAAACAAAAAATTATATATCAGCTTTGTTCGATGCTTTATCAGTCCTGAAAGTGTCATGAAAATCGAGCGAGCCGTTTTTGAGAAATCGTGTACACAAAATCGGTAAGAAAAAAAACAATAAAAAAAATAAAAATAGTGGAAAAGAAACCTAAGAATAACAAGAAGGTCTTCCGCTGAAGACGGAAGACCTTGATAACTAGAAACGATCTCGTTGCGAGCAACGAGAGGTCTTCCGTCCGATTCACAAAAAAAAACCTTGTAAAAACGAACTGAAAAGTGATTCAAAATTTTGGTCACAAGGAAGATTGAACCAAGGTCGCCAATGTGAATGCGCTTTTTTCTCTTTTATCCACAATGCGCAAACCATTAAGCCATAGGGAGTACTGCTCTAAATATACTTGTGTATACTTTTGCAACAGTACACCTGACTACGAATCAGAAAAGGCGGAGCACTTTTCATAATTTCGCGCCAAACGCCAGGAGTAAGTATTCGCGCCTTTTCTTTGGACTGATCTATTAAATAGGTTGCTTAGCTTCAATGAAATAAAATAAATAAAACCTTCTTATCGCCTTTATTTATTTCAACGTTAAGAAAGTATATTGAACACATTGTACACATTACATATCGTACCCAGCCTTGTTACACTAAAGCAGTTAAACGGAAATTAAGTTTCAAGATTGACAATGAATTGCAACGTACTACTACGTGAAAGTCCAAGTACTTTTTCACATTTCATGTGTCCTTATGTCAGAATGATTTAACCAAACGCTCAGCTGCCCCCATAAACCCCTACTCGCAAAATTGCAAAGTTGACAGAGACAGCCGCCATCTTGGGCCCGCTTCAGATTTTCAAATCTTAATATCTAGAGTTCAGATTACCCAATATTCAAACAACTTATATAGTAAGCATCAAATTGTTAAGATGAATACTTTTGCTTCAGTAATGTATAACAAAATATTGATCATTAGAGAGTTATAGATAAAAGACTTTTGGCCCCTCTGAGCCCCTAATTTGAGGGGTCAGCCCTATTTTTTTTATCAAATGAAAGGTCTTGTGATGTTGCACATTTTTTCTTCAATATGCTTTAACAAATTATGAACAGGTGTGAAGATATGAAACAAAATGTGTTAAAATTTGTGAGATATTTCTGAGACATTTTTCGGGCCCTACCGAGCGCCGGCGCCTTTTGCGCTAGAAAGATTTGGAGACCCAATTACAACTCGCCAAACCTTCCTCTATTTTCCCTGAAAATCTTAAGTCGATATCTTAATTCGTTTCGGAGGAGTTTCCTGGACAAGCCGACCCTCTAAAAATCAGAAAATCATCCATAACTCACGACCAGAAGTGAGATAATCAAAAAGCAAAAAAACCTGTCAAGATCAATTGAATATCTTTCAGATCTAAAAGTTTGGTTTAAATCGAACGAGCCATCTCTGAGAAATCGCTTGCACAAAATCGGTTGGAAGAATAATAATAATAACTAGAGCAAAGCTCGTTGCAAAGCAACGAGTAGGTCTTCCGCCCTGTTTGACCGGAAGTAGCTTTCATTTTCAACAAAAAATGAGAAATAACGCCTAGAAATGGTTTGAATCCTCTAAAGCTTTGTTGATTAATGCAAAAATAAGCAATTTTTGCTACTTCTGGTTTAACCGGAAGTGACCCGGAAGTGACAATGACGGATGGAAAATTAATATTTATGCTCCAAGAGACATATGTTACCAAAAAACTTGAAAAGAACAGCAAAAATACCCGTTTTTGACTACTTCCGGTTTGGCCAGAAGTGACGACTCCGTACGTATTTTGACGACTCAAATAGATTAAGGTTGTCATTTTGAACAACTTTGCTTCTTTGAAGTATTACAAATTCTCAATACTTTTCGAGATATCAAGTAAAAACTTTTGGCCCTTTTTTCGAGATATCATTTAAAAGATCTCAGAATTCTTCACAATTTTTGTTCTATATGTTTTAACAAAATATTTACAAGAAAAACGATATAATAGAAAAAGTGTAAGAAATTTTGAAACGCTCAATATGGCTTTTCTGCAGACCATACCGAGCGTTAACGTGCAGTACTTCCGGTGAAAGTTAACAACACAATGCAAATTTACATTTGTTGCTCTATCTTCCAGACAAGGTTTCATCTTCCTGTGATGAGCGATTTTTAAGAAGAGCAACGGACAAAATGACCCTTAAAAATCACTAAATTGCGAAAATTTTCGAACCGGAAGTGACGTCATCAAAATGAAAAAAAAATGCATCAAGTTTTTAATATGTTTTAACAGACCTGAAAGTTTCATAAAAATCTAACGAGCCGTTTTCGAGAAATCGCGTGCACAAAATCGGGGAGAAAAAAAAATAATAAGAAAAACAGTGGAAAAGAAACGAACGAATAACAAAAAGGTCTTCCGCAGAAGACGGAAGACCTTAATAATAATAATAATAGGGAAAAAGAAACCGAACGAAAACAAGAAGGTCTTCCGTTGGAGACGGAAGACCTTAACTAGATACGATCTCGTTGTGAACAACGAGTGGGTCTTCCGTTCGATTCTTGATGAGATGAGATAAGATTTTGAATGAGATTTTCATTCTTAAGTAACGATTTTCAATATTCTGTAAAAAGACTTTGAACAATAAAGATTTCTAAAATCGACTTTTGGCCCCTCAAGGACCCTAATATTAGGGATCAGCCTTTTTTCTTCAAAACATTTTAAAACTCTTAGGATTATGAACACTTTTTGTTCAACAACTATTCAGAGATTATTTTTCGTTTTCGAGTTATTTGCAAAAGAAATATTAAGGGACGAGCCCTTCAACTCCCTAATGGGGACGTTTAGCAAAAAATGAAAGGTTGCATATTGTTCAAAACATGATTTTGAACATCTTTTGTTCAATATTACTTATCCAAATATTTTTCACTTTTGAGATAAAAAGCGTCAAAGATTTTGCCTTCTGGCCCCTTGTGGCCCCTAATTATGTAATGTACGACTTTAAAATCATAATATACAGTTGTACATTACTGAAATAAACATTTTTGCTTCAGTAATGTATCATAAATTATTGACTGTTAAAGAGTTATCGAAAAAAGACTTTAAGCCGCTTTTGGCCCCTAATTTGAGTGTCCAGCCCCCTTTTCTGGATTTCATCTTAAAACTCTTAGTATTTTGAGCACTTTTTGTTCAACAACTATTCAGAGATTCTTTTTCGTTTTCGAGTTATTCGCAAAAGCAATATTTAGGGGCCAACCCTTCAACTCCCTAATGGGGACATTTAGCGAAAAATGAAAAGTTGCATATTGTTCAGAACATCATTTTGAACATCTTTTGTTCAATATAACTTATCAAAATATTTCTCACTCTCAAGATATAAAGCGTCAAAGATTTGGCATTCTGGCCCCTTGTGGCCCCAATTATGTACCATACATCATAAAAATTATAATATACACGATTTCAAAAATTCGCGCACTCAAGTTACATCCCTTTACTATGACGTCAGACGAGGAAGCTCTAATCGCTTGTATCATGGACCTAAAGCGAAAGAGTTATCAATTTGTTATCACAGGCCCAAAGTTTACTTATTTTTCTTTTAATAAAAAATAATATAGCCCTTACCTTGTGTTTATTAGTAGGTACGGGTATATAATTCCTTATTTAAAGAAAAATAAGTAACCTCAGGTGCCTGTGATAGTTATCACATGTTCATGATGTCTTTTCTTTTTCACCTGATGTCGGTATTATAATAGTACTATTAGAACCATTTATTGTTATTGATGCTTTTAACATGTTTTAAAAATACAATTAATCTCATTGACATGTATGAATTAGCGGAATCGTTGCGCTGGTACACAGAATCATTTTCTTTCGTATACATTGTACACGTGTATACCATATAACCCCCCCTTTCAAAAAAAATATTTTTTAAAGAAAACTTGTAACCTTTTCAACAGGTTTTTCTACGTTTTGAATATATTTCCTAACAATTTTGCATGTTCTGAAATCATTGTGTGGTAAAAGGTTTCCGGAAGACGTATACTGTAATTTGCTTCTACTGCAGCCATCAGTCTTCGTAATGAGATCCATCTTTCACTTTCACTTTTTCTGCATTGTTTGTACTTTTATTTGTCATATGCAGTGTATATTTACATTTTGCAAAATATGAAGAGATCAGGGTCTGGATCAATTACTGTGAATGTTGTACATGTTGATAAAACCCATAAACTTTGTTACTTACCCGACTGAACAGGCGTTATATAGTTTCCGACTTTATTTTTTATTTTTTTTTTTTACATAGACACCCCGATATTTCAGCGATTATTCAAGCTCAGTTTTCTAACACTTTTCATGTTTAATAGATAACACAGATGCCGGGATATTGTTCATCTAAAGTTATAATATTGAACACCGGGGCATGCAGCTATCATTGTCTGTTAGCTCTGTCGACACCCGCGATTAATCCATGACTTATTACTTGTTTTAATTAATTAAAAGATTTTGTTAAGGAATAACTTTGAATTCTAATTTTTTTATTTCATCAATCGAGTGGCTTGCGTGAAAATTTGCATAAAAATCGGACAGTATTCCTTATTTATACATGCTCTTGAATGGACGCTTATCCAAGTGCTACAGGTCTCGCTTCTGTCTCAATCGGTTCACGGCCCGCCCGCACGTGATTTTTTTTTAACCCGCGCCTATCAATGAACTAGTACATGTACATTCATGAAGAAATAAACAGAGGGTATTCAATGTTTTGTAGTTGAATATGAAATTTTATTTTATTTCACGAGTGCCAGGATTTTTTTTTTATATTTTCACGAGTGCGAAGTACATATGTAGGTTAAAAACTTTTTAAACATTCATCGCATTCTCTTTGGAACTCTTTACGGCTGAGAATTCATCTTGATATTGTAAATTTTAAAAATGAACGACATGAAGATTTGCAGTTGAATTCGTTTTTCAACATTACATTATTTCCTTATCGAATACATACATGTATAATTTATATACATATATAGTAGGTAAATATTTACAAAACCATGTGTGTTTGTTAATTGAGACTTAGAATTGAAATCAATCATATAATTTAAAGTCAAGATGTTATAACGGTATATTTTAATTGACATAGAAAAAATCTTAATTGGTCATGTTTTCGTAGAATGACTGGCGTATGTATCATTGTTTACATAACAATGTGCGCAAAAATGAAAGTAGATTTAACATTTCATGCTCATTGATTGTCAAGACAACATCTTCATTTAATAAATTCACGTAAAGTACAACGGCTATAAATATAAAAATGCAAGTTTTTTTAAACACAAAATTGTTTCCATTTAAGTACTTACGTTCAACTATGTTTTGAATCTTGTGCATTGTACCATGTGTGAATCTTACGTTTATCCTCGTTTGACGTCATCAATACATAAGGTAGGTAACTCTCCCGCAAGAGGGCGCGACTTTTTGGAATCGTGTACATAGCTGTAGATTGTTGAGATAAGCATTTTTGCTTCAGTGATGTATAACAAAATATTGACTGTTAAAGAGTTATCGAAAAAAGACTTTTAGCCCCTCTTGGCCCCTCATTTGAGTGTCCAGCCCCCTTTTCTGGATTTCATCTTAAAACTTTTAGGATTTTGAACACTTTTTGTTCAACAACTATTCAGTGATTCTTTTTCGTTTTCGAGTTATTCGCAAAAGATTTAGGGGCCAACCCTTCAACTCCCTAATGGGGACATTTGGCGAAAAATGAAAAGTTGCATATTGTTCAGAACATCATTTTGAACATCTTTTGTTCAATATAACTTATCAAAATATTTCTCATTCTCGAGATATAAAGCGTCAAAGATTTTGCCTTCTGGCCCCTTGTGGCCCCAAATTATGTACCATACGTCATAAAAATTATAATATATAGCTGTAGATTGTTGAGATAAACATTTTTGCTTCAATATTATATTACAAAATATTAGCTGATAAAGAGTTATCGATTAAAGACTTTTGGCCCCTTTCTGCCCTTAATGTGATGAGTCAGCGTTTTTTTCTTGATATCATTTAAAAGATCTCGTTGTTCTGCACAAATGATGTTCAGTATGTTTTTACAAAATATTTATACTTTAAAAGATATGGTGCAAAATGTCTCGAAAAAATACTCTTGATTCGTGTCCTAAATTTCGACCCCTACCGAGCTTCCATACTAAGCACGTCCAGAAGATTTGAAAATATAGGTACAAAACTACAACGTGTCGACTATACAAAAAATTGCTAAAAATTTCGTTACTCTAACTTTTGCCGTTTTCGAGTTTTTGTCCGGACAAAATGGTCACTAAAAGTCCAAATAAAGGCCGATAATTCACGACCGGAAGTGAATTTCGAAAAATTAAAGAAAACATATTAACTTCAGATCATGAAACATCATCCATGAAAATTTCATATAAATCCGTCCAAGCATCTCTGAGAAATCGTCTGCACAAAATATCGACAGAAAAAAATA
>NW_026922181.1:2500-19197 GCF_032062105.1 Saccostrea cuccullata | reverse complement strand
GGATTAATTATTATTTTATTGTTAATTAAGATACATTGTATTCTACCATTTTTCTAACTTTAACTTGGCGATCTTTTATATAAAAAAAAGCTCAACTTTAGGACACATCTCTTCCCAAGCCTGCTTTCACTTGAGAACAAAATAAACATCAATTTAAAACACCTCCCTTACTTCACTAAAACAGTCAATCCAATTAATAATTGAACTCTTAGAAAGTCTTTGGTCTTTAAGTCAAATGCTGACTGACATTTTTCAAACTAATTGATTTTTTCATTGTTTATACCCTGAATTGACGACGGATTTTTCCGTTACTTCCCGATAATGACAAGAAACACACGGCTGGTGTGACCGGTTGTCAAAGAATGCTCACTCCTCTATGGTACCTGGTCCCACTTTTGATGTTTTGGAGGTCCGTGTTTGCTCTGCTCCTATTTGCATTGTTTTTTTTGGACTTTGATATTGAATACTGTTTGTTATCTCCATATCCTTTGTAAAACTTGTACAAATTATTAAGTACTACTGCAAAGTAATTTCAAGGCATTCCTTTACAGCCATTCCTTGCCGGAGTAAAACAGATTCAATCATTTTTTGTAACAAGTCAACTGATTTATAACATGCCACCAATTGACGTAATTTTCACTATGTGACGTCACGAACATAGAGTAAATCATTTCAAAACATTTGCTATGTATGGAACATGTGCATAAGAAAGAAAAATTAAACCTTGATTTACAAACAAAATATACTGTAGTATTTCAGAGACGAATATTTAACAACCTTTTGTAAACAGTTTCAATTTGTTTTCTTTTAATAGGAATATGGCCAAGGCTGTAAGGATTTCCATTTATATTTGGGTACTGAGTGCGATTATGGCAATTGCTTATGGTATGGTTATACATTTGGAAATCACAAATATTGTTACACGTGTAAATAGTTTTCTCACAGACTTAGTACTATTTTCTTATATTTACTTTTTGCCTCTGATTCTTATAATGTCTTTCCATATCAAGAAAATGAGAACATTAAGACAGAGGTGATATCCGTCCGACCGGACTTACACACATATATCACATTCAATGTCTATCATGTTTATCATTATCATTGCTATATTCATAATCAGTTCAATTCCATTATATGTACATGTTATAATGCTCTACGTCTGTGTTGAGGGTAATTAGGTCTTTCCACCTTTCTGTGGAAAGACCTATTGGTTTTCTTCTGTTTATTATTAGATCTTTCCACCTTTCTGTGGAAAGACCTATTGATTTTCTTCTGTTTCTTATTATTCTTCTTCTTTATTTTTCTTCCGCTGATTTTTTGTTTCGACATTTATCGAAAAGACTTTCTGTTCATCGTAAAGGTCATTAAAAGTTAGGAACAAATTTGACCCAACGCGTATGAACTATGACCGCTTTCGAAGTTATTGCCCCTTCCGCAAGAAATGCTTGTTATCGCTACTCCTCTGAAACCGTAAACCATAGAAGAATGAAACCTTCACTTATGTCTTTGACTACTTGAGAGGACTCTGGAATCTATTCATTGCGAAAGTATTCGGTGACATCTTCAATGAGTTAATGCCCCTGAAACTTTTTGAATTTACAAATAATAAAAAATTTTCAAAACGAGAAGGTGCATAAGATTCATTGAGCTTTAACATTACAGCATCTTTTCACGGCGGGTATGACCGATCAACAGGGGATGTATATTCTCCTTGGCACTTGATCCACCCCATCCACCTCTGGAATTTCCACTGGTTGTTTTTAATGCCCTCGTCAAAGATATATATTGTTTATAGATTTTTTTTTCAGATCCATCACTGTTATCTTCACCCTTTTCATATATATATATATATATATAGGCTATATATGATGTTTGCACTTGGTGCCCTTTCCTTAGTCACTTATGTTGTCTTGGAGATACGTCTGCGAATGAAGAAGAAAATTACCGAGATCGTTATTGATGAGGGAAGTGAAAATAGTGTGGAATCAAGGAATTCTGGACAATTAATTATACGAAAAAGAATTATTTGTACATTGTTACTGTATACACATGTTATTGTATTTTTGGCATCAAATGTAGTTGAATAAAGCATCAATATACATTATTTTGTTTCAGATGAATAAGTGATAAATAAAAAATAAATGTTGAATTCAGGACTCTTTAAGTGTTTTGGGGTTGTGCAGAATTTAGAGAAATGCATTTTAATCCTTGCAAAAACAGATATTTTTCAATGCGTTTAAATATTTGCAGACCATAGTTTTTACAACAAATGCTACGAAGAGAAAACAGCAAAGCTTCTACCTAAGAATATTGATACAGTGTACATGAGGGTATCTTGGCTATGGGGAAAAGGGTCGCCTGAGTTTTTCCTTTGATTATGACATAAAAATTGATATCTTACATTTTGCAAAAGGAGTAACAAACATTCTGAATATACAAGGACATATATCTATTGATAAAAATATCATTGATAAAACGATGTTTGGCCTGAACGTCACAAGCGGTATTTCCTTTGATGAAGTGGAAAAATTAATTAATTATCATGATATAACTACATGATAAATATAATATCTACTAATATTTTCATTGAATGTGCGGGATTATATGCACACCACTAGGATAGTTCTTATATTGATTTACTATATTATTGTCATACTTATGCTTTTTACTCATTTCTACATATCAAGGTTTTTTATAACAAAAAGGAATGTAGCCATCCCGTTTATCACTTTATCTATATAAAATAATGAAATGCACCAGAAAGCATCTGTCCACAAAGACTCTATGATCAATCAGATTTTTAAACATAGTTAACATTACACAAGCAAATATATATTCATAAAAAAAATCGGTTCCCAAATCCCATCAACCATTGATCTCAAATGAGCGCATCTTGAACGTATCATAAAATTTCAACTAACAAAACGTTTATTATAAACATTTCAATCCTGTATTGTTCAAATACAAAACGCTCTTGCTTCACTATATATTGTATGCTGATGTCTAAACATTGGATATTTTTACAGAAACAAGATGAGACTAGAAAATACAAAGTGACTTTGAAAAAATAACCCAAATTAGCAGGAATAGAAACAATTTTCACAAACTGATTATGCTCATGTCAATTGACACCAATATGTCATACCATAGGTCAAGCATGGATTTTCCTGTAACGGAATAAAATGTATTTCCCCATCTTGAGTACTTGAATAGTATAAAACACAGAGAAGGAAGGGTAATTGTTCACAGCTTTCTAAAATGCCGAGCAGTCTAAACAAAGATAGTGTAGAAATTGACATCATGGCTGACGGAGAAGCAGGCACAGAAAGGGAAGACCTCACGTCAAGCAGACGACCAGATACTTTACCTGTGAGTTGATTTCTTCTCATTTACCGGCTCTTTTGATTAAGAATACGTATTTCAAATACCACGGAATAAGTAAGAGGTCAATAATATCTGACTATAATTGATTCAAATACAGTTCCGGGTGCAATTTGTTTCAGATACCTACAGCGAACGACTCAGGGGACGATGTAGATTTCAGATTCATAGAACCTGTTCTAAGTAGAGATGTAAGTTTAAAAGACGTAATTTTTTTTTTACATATACAGTGTGACAAAACTGACAGATTTTCTCAAAGGCATGACCACGTGCTTTGATGTACACCAATTCTTGTAAACCAAAAACTCTATATATTCAATATTCTATTACATTGATAAGTATTTTTAAATAATTAGTTACATTTCATTGATTGATTGAATGTTATTTTGTTTTTCAATTTAAAACATTCTTAAAATTTCCAGGAAGTTGATGGACAACAGCAAACCTCGTCTTCCAAAAGTCCATTTGCGGACAGACAGAACTTTGTTAGACAATTGTGTGACGCTTCACTGTTGGCCGCAAATGTTTCCCAGCTCCGCGCTGTGTTGGACGGAGGTTCAGAGAGCAGTTATTACATTCCATTATTATTGATGATCGGGTTTTCACTTTCATTTCACATCGGGTTTGGAATGCTTATGATTCATAGATGGAGAAAAGAAAGAGAAGCTGATATGTCTCACAAAAAGTCCTCAAGTCTGCCAGGTACGCCATCTTCGGGCGCCATATCAGAAAAGGCAAGTGGAGTGACTTGTTCTTGCTCCTCGTGTATGACTGTAGAAAGATGTGACGAGATCAGCATGTTTATCATGCTTATAATCGTTGTTTTAAATGTCTTTATTGCAGGACTTGGGTTATCAGGGCCACCAAAAGGTGGCGCTACTGGTAACTAACAAATACAAGTTCGATGAGATCTTTGTATAATACATGTAACATTGCTTTAAATCAAGGAAGAAATAAAATTATGATATGTAGATAAACATATATTTACCAGGGTATAACTTTAATAAAATCTTTGTTTTGGAAGCTTCAAGATATATATCAGGATATATATCAAGATAAAACACTTGTCTTCATCTAATGATGCGGAGTAAAAGCTGAACTGTTTTCATGGTTGTACATTCACCCGTAATAAATGATCATTTCTCGCTAAATATTAACAATATACTACAGTACATTGTATATCGACTCTTGTTATTGAATAGATGTGGCAATTTTAAAAAGATGATCCACATAAAATTCACATTGGTAAATTATTGTTTAACTTTTTCCTTTATAGTTTTGTTTTTAAACGAATATATGTGATATGTTTCAAAAATAAAATAGCATGGAAGTTTTTGTTTATTATACTTTCACAGGTCGAGGAAACTATTTTCTGTGACGTCGGAATAAATTTACATGTTAAGTGGGGAACCAACGTGACTGACAAATCGACCAATCAGCTCAAAGAGTTGCATTATGGGCTACTACAAAAATACCACACGTGTGTTTTGAAAAAGCAAATATTTTAAATCACTCTCGGAAAAACGTGATGCATTTTTCCAAGCATTTTAAACACCTAATACGCTATGAACATCATTATCTACTAATTCCATGCTCACATTTATATATAAATGATTTACAATGATTAAAATTAGGGGTTTCTCCACTCCATTGTACAAATGCGTTTGTTGACAGTTTTCCCCCGCGCTGTGCTTTCAGTGAAAAGTCAATTTCACGTGACTATTCCTTGGTCCAAAAACAATCAACTCTGAGGTGTGCTCACGTATTGTCCATGTTTACAACGTATACAACTTCGAAATACATGCTATTCACGTTTTATGATCAATATGCAAATGGATTTATATGACAGGTAAATTAAAAAACTGAAACTTAAGTGGCTTTTTGTGTTTTTTCTTTGTTTATAAAATGATACTTTGAATTTCTAGTAACAAATAACTGAGTAACAACTAATTTAACCAGTTACATGGCAGATTAACGAATATCGAGTTATATAGCTCGAATCTTATTTACCTGTGAAGACTTTATGAGCGGTATTTCAAAGTACAATTTAAAAAGGAAAACTGACTTTGTTTGTTAATGTGAGCATGGAGAATCTTTATTAGTACCTAATCTTTGTATTTTTCATAAACATATTTCAAAAAAAATGTTAGCTGACTTTCCTGCAATCATTTGAAATCGCGTCCTAAATTTCCCTGACCCACGTGTTTGTAGTAAAAATAAACATGTAGTAGACCATCATGCTTATCGGCTCATTCACTGGATTGGACTATTGTTTGCTGTGAGCACCTCTGTGCGCAAT
This sequence comes from Saccostrea cuccullata, assembly GCF_032062105.1. NCBI lineage: Eukaryota > Metazoa > Mollusca > Bivalvia > Ostreida > Ostreidae > Saccostrea > Saccostrea cuccullata. The sequence goes on along the minus strand of NW_026922181.1, from coordinate 13,517 downwards.
CGCAACAATATCCATATAAGGTAGTTCCCTCGACCTGTTTCATGACCATTTTTAAATAATATATTTTTTGTTGATTATTTAATTTTGTTTGTAAGATAAATAAAATATACTATTCACGTGTTCTTTCTTCTATTTTTTATTGTTAAATAATTAAGTGGACAGAGCCGTCCTACATTACAACTAATGAAGGTGAATCCTTACCTTCGTGACTCCTTCCTACTTGTATGACATAACGTGTTACGTATTCTGTGGTACCTGGCATGCATCGTCCCAATCACAGTTTGAGTCCCCCATATCAGAGAGAATCGATGTGAATCACCCGTGGGCTATCGACAATAATGGCACTGGTGCTCAACATGTCGTGGATACTATAATTGGATTTTTGTAAAAATGTTGGATGGATCAACCATGTACCATTTAATTAGATATGCTAATGAGTCAAACCCCTAAACCTAGATCCTGTTGAGCGTAAAACTAACGTTGATATATCAGAGGACTTGACACCCATTCTCAATATAAGGGCACAAATGCCTCTCTGATTTTAAAAAAAAAAACGAAGTTCAAGATAACAATTTTTCTATCAATTACCTTTGAAAGAATGTATCTGAAGATTTTGTTTCCAGTTTTTTTTCATCAAATTTTAATACATGGAATAATGACAAGACGGTAAAGTAGAGGGTGATTTTATTCAGAAATGTAGCTTGAAATGTACGTTACTCTTTCTTCAATGTCCAAAAAGATATGTCAAAAAAATGTAGTCATTAAAATCACAATTGGAATATCTCATCTTAACGTAGGTCGCGGGCTTGCTGACGTCATGAAAACTGGGTACGCAATTTATATGATTTGGGCGACTTTCTTGTGCACATCTGATTATGACGTCACGGTGAGAAAGGGAAAAATTCAGTACATTATCTAGCTATACCTTTTATTGAAATTGTTTGTTTAGTGTAACCGTATACATAGAACATGCTGAAGTTATCCTGTTTTGTTTATGAAAACTATACGCGTCATGTGCGTGTATAGCATGGAATGTGGAACCTCGAACACGTTGCGATGTATATATTTATGTACCATAAATAATTATTAATTTTAATGAAATAATCAGAATTATTTACTTATAAAATTTGTAATTTTCTGAAAGTGTATACATTTATGAGTATGACAAAAATTCCAAATCCTATAGGAAAATTTTAATGTTAACTATTATTAATTTACCGGAGAGTTATGATATTTTAATTATCACTATCTAAAGCGTGGAGAATCATGGAATATGCAGACATCGATAAATTAGTCTGTTTTTGAAGAGATGCGTGATATTTTCGGAATAGATTTTGATCATTTACTGAGTATGTTAAGTTTCAATGGCCAAACACGAGCATGTGTTGGATCATAGCTAAATATGTCTGACTCAAGTGTCTTCAAGTTAATACAAGTATTCTGTAGTACAAATACCAAAGATGTAAATCAGTTAGGGAAATATATATATCATGCTAATAAATTACGAATGGAATGTTTAAATCAATTAGCTATATAATAAAATGTATGTATTACTAGTTGGTAAGTTTATAACATGTTATTGTACTATGTATGTAATTGATAAATACAATGTTATACTTATGATGCTTATGGGATGTCCGTCCCACGGAATAAAGAACTGAACTGAACTGAACTATTTGTTTTTGTCTGTACCCTTGCACACATGTAGAAGTAACTAGGCTACGACCGGTGTCAATTTCAGCGAAACAGCACAAAAGAATGGTAATGAACTGAAGTGGAGGGGACTCCCCAATAATATGTGAAATGAACGTTGTGTTATATGTCACAATCACTACTATAGAGACACGATTGCCTCAGAATATGAGTAGGTAACGTACATTTCAAACTTGTAAAAATATGTAAATTAGTAATAAGAAAATATTGAAAAAAAACTAATTAAAAATCATTTCAATGAAGCGTTTTAACGCAGTAATATAAGAAATCTGCTACATTGACAAAGTTGATCAAAATAAAAAACGAAACCAAAAATAGGGCTTGAAATTAAAAAGCAACTTTCCTGACAAAAATTTAGTTGGGAAATTAATATAATCATTGGCGGAAGAAGAAACGGGATCACTGCGACACTCACGTGGGGCTCGCAAAGGTTTTACCCTACAGGTTTGTTGATACACATGGTATCATTTCTCGTCTCTCCATGGCTTTCAAAGAAAAAAAAAATAGTGTAAACTCAACGTTAAAATAAATTTATGGCATATAAAATTTATTGCCATTTGAAAGGAAAATTTTCTTGGAACTACAGAAAGGTATAATGTTTGACATTTTGCCGCGATGACGTATGATTTGGTGGATTTTCCTTTCCTGCACCCCAATACACAAAACGTCAACATTTGTACTTAATCATGTTAAATTCATCTGAATGCAGACTAAAATGTTAACTATCATTAATTTACCAGATAGTTATGATATTTTAATTCTGAGAATTGCTTTTACCTAATATCCCATTATAATTGTAAACCCTACATTGTATGCACGTGCCATTTTAGAATTCACGTGATACAAGTAAACAGAGATAAACAGAGCTAACTTGTACGACCCTTGATTTTCCGGCAGATTCTAATTACGTTAATTTTGTGTGAGGAGAGAATATTTATTTTTCTAAAACTGCTTACTTCAACTTTTTACTTTATTCCTTTATGATATATTGGGTAAATGTGAATGAAAAAGCACACGATTTGCAGCCGTATTGCCGGGATTACGAAAGTCTAACATTTAAGAAGGATATGGAGATAACGAACAGTATTCAATCTCAACGTCCATTAAACAATATACAAAACAAGAGCAGAGCAAACACGGACCTCTGAAACATCAGAGGTGGGATCAGGTGCCATGGAGGAGTGAGCATCCCCTGCCGACCGGTCACACCCGCCGTGTGCTCGTTGTCATGATCAGGAAATAACGGAAAAAATCCGTCGTCAATTCAGTGTATAAATAATAGACTACCAGTTGGTATGAAAAACGTCAGTCAGCATTTGACTCAATGATAAATTGTATTTGCTGACAAAGGCATTGTATCGACCATAGAATTTACGAAATGATGACTTTAAACGAGACTGTTGATATTCTTGTTTCATCAACTTGCTTGTCAATAAAGAAACACAATGTCAAAGAATTAATTAATTGATAATTTTTTTATTTCAGAATTCGATAAAAGTAAAGAACAAATATTGATAATTATATATTTACGGAATTAAATTCTCTATTTAAATGATATTACACGTGTTGACATTTCACCAAGTCGAGGCTCAAACACGGCCTCCATCCCTCATAATTAAAGATTTTTTTTTTCATAATTACATATTATTGATGAAATGGCATGATAATATGGTTTATATTCCATTTGAAATATGTATATGATTCACTGTTGAAGAATGTTACGTATATATATGGTTTATTTTCTTCTAAATTAATCTTCATACTACATGTAGGTACAGTACATGTATTTCATGATGATGTGATTTATTCTGTACTGAAATAAACATGGAAACATAAGAATACGAGTCTGGTTTATTAATTCCCTTTAATACCAATAAAGCCAAAAACTTGTAATTAATGAAAATGATAATTTTTTTAATCGTCGGAAGAAAAAAAATAGTAATTGAGATATGAAAAGTAAAGACAATATAATTTTGTTTTTGTTTTGTTTTTGTTTTTGTTTTGTTTTTGTTTTTTATTTAAGTAATTTCAAGACATATACACCTTTCTCTCCCACTCTCATACCTGTTGGAAAAATACATATACACACATTTATAAACATCTAGTATACATACACAAGGATAGATACACTTCAATATACGTAGTAATATACATAAACATAAACTTACGCAATATGCGATGCATATTCAATCAGTAATTATATTAAGAGTTATTTTTGGACACATTAAAAAGACATTTCCACTTGGACCATCTATTTTTATAAAATATATTTCCTGACAATTTTTCTTCTAAACAATTAATTATTCAAATATTTTAAGATTTTATTTAAAACAATATTATTGTTCTTTCTTGATTGTTGAAATAAGTATTTCTTCACTAGAAGGATAATCAAATTAATTGCCATATGATCTACTTCCAAATTACCAGTTTTGACATCAAATACAATTCTTGTACCAGACATTTGAAATATCCAATCTGACAATGCTAACCAAATCACAGAAACCTGTGGACAGTAGAAAAATAAATGCTTGATTGATTCTGGTTCTAAGTTACATATTGAACAAAGTGGTGAATTTTTTATTTTTGACAGATATAGGTTCTTATTAGTACCTAATATTCTATGGATAATTCTATAATTGAACCACATAAGTCCTGAGTCTTTTGTTGTCAATTTAAAGTTTGCATAAACATGTTTCCAATCAAAATTAACTCTAATTTTAGATCAGTATCCCATTTGTTTTCACTAATAGGTCTGTGCTGTGTTTTTGACATTAAATGATCATAAATATTTCTGGATCCTTTTCTGTTCTTACAAAGTATTTTTACAAATTCAGGTTGATATGGTTTAACAAAAGTATAATATAAATATTGTTTGATATCAGGCCATGCAGTCAAAATGCTTTGCTTCAAACCTTCATATGTGGTAAAAGGTAACTTTACAAAATAATCATTTGTGATACTTTCATAACTAATAAAATTGCCTTCTGTATTGAATAAATCATGCACTATATGGAACCCTTTATCGAACATTGGTTTACAAAATACATATTTATTTTGAATCTTTATTTTATTATTATACCATCGTGGCTCACTCAGTGAATGTAAATTAAAACTCTCTATAAACTCACTAAATTAAAATAAAGTTTCTTTCCAAAACATGTTTTGTGTGATTTTTGCCCTTTGTTTACAATATTCAGGCCCAACACTACATAACTTGTTAATATTACATCCAGTAATTTCTGAAAAAAGATTACTCCAATCTGGATTAGTAGTTAAAATTCTCCTCATCCAAGTTAGTTTAAGAGATTTAATAAATGTTTCTATATTGGTCATTCTTAATCCACCATTTCCGAAATCCAGTTGCAATGTTTTTCGAGAAATTCTATAAACTTTATTTCCCCATATGAATTTATATAAGGTTTTTTCAAAGAGCTGTATCCACTGCAAACTAGGTTTTGGAAGGGATGTAAATAAATGAGTGAACTTTGATAGGAACAAACTTTTTACTACTGTTATTTTTCCCAAAGGGGTAATATTTCTCTTTGACCAATGGTTTATTTCTTTTTGAATAAGTTTAAACTTCTTGTCAAAGTTAAGTTCCTCCATTTTTTTTTAAAGATTTGCTGTATATGTTATACCAAGAACAGTAAAAGGTTCGGTCGTCCATTTTAATCCTGTATCAGTACAAATTGTATTTTCTGTGTCAAATTTAGAACCAATCCAAACTGCTTTTGTTTTAGAAATGTTAGGTTTTAAACCCGCAAATTTTGAAAATTGAAAAAGAAGATCCAGAGCACTTTTTAGACTCTTCTCTGTTCCATCAAGAAAAAGAACTTTGTCATCTGCATATTGTATAAGACATACTTTTCCTTCCCTATTTTAATGCCTTTTATATTTCTATTTTGTCGAATCATGTGTCCTAAAATTTCTACACAAAGATTAAAGAGGTAAGGAGATACCGGGTCACCTTGACGACAACCCCTACCAATTTCAAAAAATTTTGAAAAAATACCATTCTGAATGACACAAAGATTAGCTTTATTATATAATACTGAAACCCATTTTATAAGATCAGGACCAAAATTAAAGAATTTCAAAGTATTATACATAAATTTCCATGATAAAGAGTCAAATGCTTTTTCGAAGTCAATAAATAATATCATACCAGGAATATGTTTTTCATGTACCGTATTTATTACATCATAGATTATTCGTGTATGCTCTCCGATAAATCTACCCTTGAGGAATCCTTTTTGGTTTTTATTGATTACACAGTCAAGAACCTTTTTAAGTCTATTTGCAATGCATGCAGATGCAATTTTATATGTTACATTAAGAAGAGATATTGGACGCCAATTACTAAGAAATTCTCTAGGTTTATCTCCTTTTGGTAAAATTGATATAATACCTTGTTTCTGGGTTATTGATAGCTCTCCTTTTTGAAAACCTAAATTTATTGATCTTATTAAAAAGCTTCCTAAATCCTTCCAGAAAAATTTGAAAAATTCTGTAGTAAAACCATCACTGCCTGGGCTTTTATCATTTTTCATATCTTTTAAAGCAGAGAGGGCTTCCCCTTGAGTTATGATACCTTCCAAGCTATTAGACAAATGTTCATCCAAAATAAATATATCTTCTTTATTTATAATTTTTTCTAAGTTTACATCAGTTAGCTTGTTGTCACAACAGGAATATAAGTTTTTATAAAAACTTTCTATTTCTGTGAGCATTTCACCTTGGGAAATAATAGTGTTATCATTGCTTTGAATGATTTTGCTTATAGTTTTATTAACATAGTTTCTTTTTTCCAAACTAAGGAAATATTTTGTAGGTTTTTCTCCCTGTTCAATCCATTTTAATTTAGTTCTAACAAATAATCCTTTAATATAGTCTTTTCGAAATTCTTCAAGCCTGTTTTGAGCTCTATTTAATCTTTCGACAATGTCATGTGACTCATTATTACTTCTAAAAGATTCTAAAAACTTAATTTCTTCTTCGATAGATTTAATAGTTTTATTTTTTATTTCCTTTTTTCTAGAGACATATTGTTGCATCTCTTATGCATAATAATAACTGTTCAAAAAATAGTTGATCGTCAATACAAATACACAATTCTCTGTCGTCCACTAAACTAATAGTGGAGGGGTTGTAAGGAGAGGCAGCATATTGTAACTTTACTTTTTGAATTGTTTCCTTAACACAATTAATATAAAGCTGGTCTTTTAGAAGAGAGTTATTGAATTTCCAAAAACCTTTTCCCCTTTCAAAATTATTGAAGTTGATGTAGAGTTCAATTAATGAGTGGTCAGACCTATATCCTGGCTTAATATCAACCTTATCAACTAAAGCCATCAATTCATTAGAAACTAAGAAAAAGTCAAGTCGGGCTTTTTTTGTAGGATTGTTCTTAAACCATGTGTACTTTTTTTCTGTTCATGTTTTACCCTCCAAGGATCAGTCAAACCATGAATATCGTTCATATTCAGAACAATATCCCTTGCTTTTTTTGTTATTTATATTTGTATAATTATAGTAGTCCAATACTGTGTCCTGAACCAGATTAAAATCGCCAGCCATAATTACAAATTCACCCTGGAAATTTGAGACTATACCTGATATTGATTGAAAAGAAATTGGATCATCTGTATTTGGACCATATAAATTAATTAATAAAATGTCGTATTTGTTGAATATATTAAGTTCTAATACCAACAGGTTACCTTCTTGATCTACATGTTCATTTATAATTTTATATTCAAAAGTATTATTAAACAAAATAGCAGTGCCTCTGGCATTAGATTGTCCAGGAGAAATATAAACATCATAACCCCATAAAGACCTAATATCATTGTAATCATTTTTAGTGAAATGAGTGTCTTGTAGAAGGTAAACAGAAAATTGTTTTTGTTTAATGTAGTTAAGCACATCTCTCCTTTTTTCTAATCCCCCAAGACCTCTACAGTTTAAAGACATGACATTATTTAAAGCTCATAGAAGAATAAGTAATATGGTGTAAATAAACAATGTTTTTTCAGTAAATATACACCTGGAGTGTATTGTGCAGACAATGGGAAGCAAACGTTTAAAAAAGCTAAATAAATAACATTGACTTAGTGCATGCACGTTAGTGCGCATATAAATTGTGATACTATTTCTACCCCAACAAAATTCACACATACATCTTTCACACACTGACAGAGACAAACACAAAAACACGAAAAAATAAAGATATATAATTCCTGTAGACACCTGAGTGGCTCATTAATAGCACATTTTATTTATTCAACTTGCTTGTCAATAAAGAAACACAATGTCAAAGAATTAATTAATTGATAATTTTTTTATTTCAGAATTCGATAAAAGTAAAGAACAAATATTGATAATTATATATTTACGGAATTAAATTCTCTGTTTAAATGATATTACACGTATTGACATTTCACCAAGTCGAGGCTCAAACACGGCCTCCATTCCTCATAATTAAAGATTTTTTTTTCATAATTAGATATTATTGATGAAATGGCATGATAATATGGTTTATATTCCATTTGAAATATGTATATGATTCACTGTTGAAGAATGTTATGGTTTATATGTAAGGGGTGTTAAGAAAGTTCGTTCCAGGATGAAATGTTTTCAAAAATTTCAAAGTAGTGCTTAACTAAAGAGATGAATTTTGAAGTCTGACAAAATCACAAGAGTGTGCTTTAAATTTATAACAATTCATTTCTAGTGGGAAATTATTATTATTTTCTTCCATATGAAAATATATATAACATCTTTAAAGCACCCGAATGATAGAAATGCTGGTCATTTTGAGTGAAAATAAAGGATAATTTACTGTTTCTTCATAGCTTATCTTGCATCAGCATAGTTATAAGAACGATAGATCACTTTTTAAAAGAATAGGTTTGTCATTTTGGAATTTATCACAGATTTGATAATTTTTTCATAATATTTGAAAGGATGTCCTGACCTGTGTGCCTAATATATGTCACAAATATGAGTCATCTCCAATTTTTCTGAAATGACATCATCTGTTTTAATACCTGTCCTCCCCTTAATGATTCAGCAAAAGACAACTAAAACCTTATCAGTAGCAAGAATGAACTCCATAAACACGAAATATCACAAATTGTAAATATCTTCTCACCATATTTCATTTTTAAAATAAAAGAAAAATGTGGAACAAACTTTCTTAACACCCTTTATATTTATTTATATATATATATATGGTTTATTTTCTTCTAAATTAATCTTCATACTACATGTAGGTACAGTACATGTATTTCATGATGATGTGATTTATTCTGTACTGAAATAAACATGGAAACATAAGAATACGAGTATGGTTTATTAATTTCCTTTAATACCAATAAAGCCAAAAATTTGTAATTAATGAAAAATGATAATTTTTTTAATCGTCGGAAGAAAAAAAATAGTAATTGAGATATGAAAAGTAAAGACAATATAATTTTGTTAACTGGCTCGGCTTTTTATTTAATACAATCAAGTTTAAAAAAAAATCATTTTTTTTCTTTTACTTTTCTTTCGTCTTTTTTTTGGCTATTTGTTTGTTTGAAAGGAATTAAACTGCACATTAGTGCTACCTCGATGAATGTCCTAACCACCAACCGCTTAAGATATGTGGTAAAAAAAAATATTTTTGCATGGGTGTTTGAATACATAAAACACGATAAAGTTGGTAAAAATATGATCGTTTTATACATGCCATTCATAGGCGTCGGAACCGGAGGGGGTGGGGGTAGGGAAGCTTAGTCCCCACCTTTTTTTGCAAAAATAGACATAACTAGAAACTCTTGTTGCTACAGCAACAAAGAAGGTCTTCTGTTCTTCTGTATTTATCTGTAAGAAGGATATTTTTCTATTAAAAAAAAAAAAACAAAATGCAAAAAAAAAAAAAAAAAAAAAAAATTCCTCCATCTGGGCTCGATCCCAAAACCATTTGTATGTAAGTCGGACACTCTAACCACTGAGCCACCAAATTCCTCAACGTTTAAGGTATTTTGTAAGCTTATTATTCTAAGGTTGAAGGAAATAGTTTCGAAGTGAATGAAATAGTTTCGTAGTAAAGTCCCGGTCTAATTTCTATAAAAAACTGAGATATTGGCCGTTTGACGTGATATTGTATGTAGAAAAATGATTAGAATAATTATGGGACACATTTGCAGTGAAGCAATGACACTTAGCATATACAGAGTTGTAAAAGCGAAACTAATATACGCGGTCAGTTGCAGAGGTAATTCAAAATCCCGGAAAAACAGTGAGTGAGTCATGGGCATTTTTTCAACACATATCGTATCAAGCGGGGTAACTGCAATTGATTTAACCTATCTAAGTTGCATGGAAATTTAATTGATATGAAAAATCGCCATTTCCAAGATTCGGTCGATTCATATTTTAATATAAATAAAATTTAAATAAATTCCATACACCCAAGAAAGCAAGAATACTTGGTATTAAAATGTCGTAATAGAGCAGAAGAATCGAATGATATTAACAACAATTGTAGAAATAGCCGATGCGAGCTTTATTTAATGACTAAATTTCAGACAGAAAAAAAAATGCAGATTTTGCCTATATTCACTACAATTTCATTATAGTTTAGACTCACCTTAAAACTCTCAGGACACTTTCTTTCAGGTCTCTTCCCGCTTTTATTCCGAATCTTATGTCAATATTTTGTGCCGTTTGGCTTGAAGACATTTTCTCTACGTTGCTGTTGATTGTTTTTTTTTAGAGAAGGGAGGGGATATTTTATAAGCATTTGTAAGAGTAAGAGTTGCAAAAACCTCCACGACCTTAAGCTTGATCGTGACCTTCGGGGCCAAAGTACAAGGTCATTTATCAAGGTCAAAGGTCAAGGTCATCAAAGAGAGAGAGAGAGAGAGAGAGAGAGAGAGAGGGGGGTAAACTTGAGATAAACAGCTGAATCTAGATAAAGGTAATGAATATTTCTTTATTACTTTTTGAGTAAGGGTCAAAGGTCTCATTTTGAGGTTATTCTAGACATTTGCAGTCTGATTAACATGTCCCAAAATCATTTCAAATACTCTTTTTATAAAAGATATTTATGGGATAGTAAGAAATTCAATTTATGCAGTTTTTCTCTCATAACCGGAAGTCGTCGTTTTTATTTCCAGTGGGATTGACATATTTCGAAACTACTAGTAAGATGCTATAAGGTAATACTAACAAAGATTACATAAAGAAAAGTTTAAAATTTTGATTTATTTGATCACTTTCTGTGACAACCGGAAGTGACGGCGGACAATCTTAAACT
>NW_026922180.1:0-19393 GCF_032062105.1 Saccostrea cuccullata | reverse complement strand
GTTAATGGACAAATTTCAACCAAACTTGCGAAAAAACATCCTTTAAAATTAATTTTTAAAAAACGTCACATCGGCTTTGAAGGCGGGATAATTAAAAATAAATAAAATACTAATGCCATTTTCCAATGTTTTCATCTCAAGACTCATTTGATCAGATACAAATTAAATGTATCTTTTTTAACTCACCTCAGCCGAAGGTTCAAGTGACAGACCTGTTTACTCTTACGATTTTGCCGTATTTTGTACGGATTTTTAGTCTAAAATACGTCTCACGTTTTGCTATTATGAAAATACGGAAATTGGAAATACGTTTGTTTGAAACGTAGCAGTTAGATTTCGTTTTGATATGTCTTCGTTTCACGCATTTGAGTCGACTAAAAGGAGAAAAATTTCAAACACCTAAGTGATGTCGGGTTCCCAAAACGATGTGGTATTATAAAATGACAATGACCATGTTGTTAAACCAAGTTTTTGTAATCAGTGCAGTAGTTGTTCTTTTTTAAAATATGTAAAATCGACGGAAATTTAAATCTTACTGGCAAATGCCAAATCTCACGGAGAAATCTAATCCAAAATACTGAGAGACGACGATATGGGTAAACAGGTCTGAAGTGAGCTTTTCTGATCAAAATTTGTCCGTTATCTGTCGTGGTCGTTGTTGTTGTCGTCGTTTTAAACTTTTCACATTTTCATCTTCTTCTCAAGAACAAACGGACCAATTTCAACCAAACTTACCACAAAGTATCATTAGGTGAAGAGAATCAAGTTTGTTCAAATGAAGGGCCAGGCCCTCTTCAAAGGGGAGATAATTAGGAATTAGTGGAATAAAATGAAACTCATGTGGAAACATCCTCAGGTAGTGTAGATTCAAGATTGTTCAAATCATGACCCCCGGGGTTAGGGTGGGGCCACAATGGCTGATCAAAGTTTTACATAGGAATATTTAGGATTTTAATAAAAAAAAAATCTTCTCATGAACCACTGGGCCAGGAAAGATGAAACTCATCACATTACATTAAAGTTTGTTCATTCAAATCATGACTCCTGGGGCTAGGGTGGGGCCAAAATGGCCGACCCAAGTTTAACATAGGACTATATAGGGAAATCTTTAAAAATCTTCTCAAGTACTGCAAAGCCATGATTAGTGATATTTATATGGAATCATCCTCAGGTAGTGTATATTACGGATGGGTGATTTTATCGGTATTTTTTTGTTGCGTGATACGTATCGTGATACGCAGACCTAAATACCGGTCTTTAGGTACATATTATTAAGTCTAGAAATTATTCGTTTATTTGTTCAATCTGAGTGAAAAGCCCGGCATCTTACCATCCAAACATAATTGATTTTATATACATAAAAATTTAAAGAAAGTAAAATTTTGTTTTTCTAGCATATTTTTTAGAAAATTGATGACTTTTCATATAAAATTGTAAAAACTGCTTTTAAAAATATCATGATATTATCGTGATACATGTGTATACGAAATTTTTGGCGATACCCATCCCTAGTGTAGATTCTAGTTTGTTCAAATTATAATCCCCAGGGATAGGGTGGGCCACATTATGGGATCCATTTTACATTAAAATATATTTCAAAAAATCTTCTTCTCAAGAATAGCAAAGGCATGATTAGTGATACTAGTATTTATATGGAAAGATTCTTGGGTAGTGTAGAATTTAATTTGTTCAAATCATAACCCCTATGAGTAGGGTGGGGCCACAATGATGGATCAAAGTGCTACATAGAAAAATAAAAGGTAAAATCCCAAGAACAGAAAAGTAATATTTAGTCATATATACATGTAAGCATCCTCATTTATTGAAGATTTAAATTTATTCAAATCATGGCCCTCTGGAGTAGGGAGGGCAACAGTGGGGAATCAAATTAAAATTATTATGAAGTTGTATATAGGAAGATCTTTTTTTTCAAGAACATCAAAGTCATATGGCGTATTTAAATTCAAAGGCATTCTCAAGTTGTAGTAAAATTGAAGCCCCCAACCCCCACCCTAGCCTTCAGTACACTTTTTAGTTCTGATTTGATTTGTGCTCTTTCCTAGCCGATTTGCTCAGGTGAGCGATGTGGCCCCTGGGCCTCTTGTTTCATAAAGTTTATTTATTTTCCAGTTTGTTCAAATCATGACACCCAGGGTTAGCATGTTTAGGGTGAGGAAACAATAAGGGATCCAATTTTTATGCTTGGATCGTACATAGAAATATATAGGGAAAAAAGCTTCAATTTTTTGTCTTCTGAAGAACAGCAAAGTCATATTTTGTTATTTTGTATGTCCCTTTTGGTGTAGGAAAGGGCAGAAAAAAGGGGATCAGAATTTTATTTTTGAAAATAGTGGAGATGTCTTTAAAATTAGTGTTCCTAAAACAACAAAGCCATGTCATAAATAAAAGCACTGCTAGTAATATACATTCAATTTTGTTCAAATCATGACCCTCGGAAATAGGATTGAGCCACAATGAACACTTACTAGGGTTTACATGGAAATACAAAGAATAATTTAAAATACTGGTATTCCTTTCAAGGAAACAGGGGAACCTGATTTATTTTATTTATTTGGAATCTTTCTCAGTTGTTAGGATATGCTATAAAAGTTTTAGATGAAATATTTAGGAAAAAGAATCCCTTGGGCCTCTTTTCATATTATGGCTTTAAGAATTAAGATTTTTTCATCGTAGCAGATCAATATTCTAAAATTTAATGAAGAAGATTTTTTCATGAGAATAAAATGACATTTAAAAAAAATGTAGTAAAGAACAGACAAATCAATAAATTCAGGTGAGTGTTCTGGCCTTGGGCCACATGTTATATTTCAATGTATGACTTTATTTACTTTTTAAGGAGATCGAGAAGTATTTTGAGGAGTTCTGGGAGGCAGTACCTGCTGAGGATAAAGATTGGTTAAAAGAATCTCTTAAAGACCGTACATATGCAGTGGGTTTAGTTAAACTAAATAATAACACGAAAAGAAATCTGGATTCAATGACAAAGTCCATAGTTGAACTATTTACAAATAAGAACAATACAAAAATTGAGTTGGCTTCTTCATGGGCTTTAATGGAGCAGTTATTATATGAAGGAGCCTGGAAGGTTTTGCCCCTGAGTGAAATTTGGAATCTCAATGCATCCCTTCCTGTTGAATACCAAATTAAAAGTGATGAGGAAATGTCTATGTTTTTAAAATGTTTCCATGACAATGGCCTTCTTTTATATTATGATGAAGAGAAATTGAGGAAGCATACAATACTAGACATTCAGTGGTTTGCTAAAGCTTTCAGCAAGATTATTGCTGATAAAAACCATATCAATGAAGACTGCAAAACGAGATTAATAACAGAATGGAAATCCTTTAACAAAACAGGGGAACTTAAAGATAAAGTGATAGATGCTCTATGGAAAGATGAACCATCGTACCTGGAACACAAGAGTGAAATAATGTCTTACATGGAGAAGCTTCAAATGCTGGTACCTTTGGACTCTTTTGAGGCTGTATCAGAAGGCGACATGTCATGGTATGTCCCATGTATGAACAAAAAGCAGTTTAAAGCGGACTTCTGTGAAGATAAATGGGAATGCTCCTCCATTTTATGCTTTCGGTTCTCTTCTTTTGCAATGTTTGTGTTCTACAGACTGGTAGCATACTGCATGAGCTCTCTAAAATGGAGTGTTTCAAAGGACGAAGATAATGAAAGAAGTCCTTGTCTTTATCAAACAGCAGCAGTGTTTGATCACAATGAACACACTGTTGTTGTTGGCATATGCAATGACGATATCCAGTTGCAAGTATTGAGAATCACACCATTGACTATAGACAAATACGTTTCAAATGAAATTGGAGAATCCATTGAAAAAGCCATTGAAAAACTGACAGAAACATTTATTGGCACAAATATATTCCAAAGAGGATTCAAATGCCAAAACATTATTTGTGATGAGAAAGATTTATCTTTCACCCTTGCTGGTGATCTCTCCAAAATAAAAAGTGAAGAAATACAGTGCAAATGTTCACTACAGGAAAAACACGTCATAAAAGTACAAAAGACTCTGAGTTTCTGGGAAAAGGTAACTATTATACATATATTACATGGCTTCGAGGGCAGCATACCAGAATATTTGCCCCAAGGTGACAGGAAAGCCCTGGAGTGTTATGTCGCCCGATGCCGCAGGCCGAGGGGCAAATATTCTGGTATTGCTGCCCGAGAATTAAGCCATGTAATATATGGTATATAACATTTTTAAGCATTGAATCCATATCGATCATCGAACTTATTTATTGAACACTATGTACACATGTATACGTATATACATGAGTATATAATTCCGAAATATCCCATCCTGTTTCATGGCAGAATGTTTTCAGTATGCTGACACTTGTGTTGATAATCTTTGCTGTATTAAAAGAATTTTTCTCCTCAATTGAATTATCTAATTCCTCTAAATTCAAATAAATAAATCGCTGACGTTGTCTCGACTTTTTAACTTTCACGGAACTGTTTACGTTTGCTTAGCAATTGCCTCTGTGAATTTTGAACCCGACGTAATTAATATGCGGAATGATTGCACGCGAGGGAACATAACTGTGTTCGGGAGGGCAACATAACTGTTTCCGGGGAACATAACTGTATCCGGTATGATTTGGCAGTTTTTCAGGGCATATGGAAAAAAATATTATATTTGTGATACAATGGGAAAATTTCTTCAAAAATGTTATATAACTAAATGTTTACACCCAGGGCAAGCAAAGATTAAGATACAGAAAGTATGAAAGGGTCATCGTTGTCCTTTCTTTTGTCTCCCTTTATGTTTGGGCTTAAATCATTGAGGGACTGCTTATAACTTGAGGGTATCATCATGACTTGATTTCTACCCAAGGACAAATCTCAAGGACAAGAAATTTAACATTTGTGTCCAGTTCATAAATGATTCATGGAGACAATGGAGATTATAATTTGTTTGAAGGTTACTAATTGTTTTCAGATGTGTCTTGATCATAGCCTAATGTCATTTGATAAATTTATAAATATACATTTCAATAACTATCCATATTTTATAATGGAGAAACATTGAAAGTTAACATGAAACATAGGGAGATAACAAACAGTATTCAAGTTCAAAGGTCCATAAAACAATACAAAACAGGAGCAGAGTAAACTCATCCCCTGCAGACCGGTCTCACCACCATATCGCATGTGCTCCTTATCATGATCGGGAAATAACAGGAAGATTTGTCGTTATTCGTTAATTCAGTGTATAAATAATGGACTAACAATTAGTAGAAAAAATGTGCATCAGCATTTGACTCAATGTTCTAGTACTGAGTAAATTTGAATTTGGAGCCTTCCACAGGTATATGCTGATGTATACATATGAGTAACAGAATACTCGAAAGGGACGTAAAACGACAAACAATCAATCAAGCAATAAATCTATTTCTATGCACTTTGTATTTACTTCCACTATTTAGTTCCTATTTCTGCTAAGTTTAGTTCATTCTTATGTTTACATGTAACGTTTTTAATGCATAACTGTATTTCAGAGAAAGGTGAGTGATTCCAGTACTCCAGCGGCTTCTGGTGGACAAGACCTCGGAGGTCGATCAAGATTTGCAAAACTGGGAATGGCAATGAACGACGTGTTAAATCAGGCGTACAGGGATATTCTAGAGAAGGAGGTGCTCCCATCTGATATTGAGACCAAAGCTAAAAAATCTCCAGTTTATAAAAGATTGCGCCCAGAGCAAGAACATCTCTTGCTAGATGCTAAGCATTCGGGATATAAGAACTTTGACATTTCTTTAACATACACGTTGATCAGAAACATTAGCTCAACAATCCCTAAACCAACAAAAGGAAAATGGGGAGAAGAGCCTGCAACAGGAGAGGAGACAGTGGGTGATGATGTCGAGAGAATTAGGTTCATCCGAAACGGTTTGACAGCACACGTGAGTTCCGCCTCCATCCCTCAAGCAGAGTTCGATGACATATGGTCAACCATGTCGGATATCTGCCAAAGACTAGAAACCTTCACTGGAAAGAAATACTTGGATAAGATTAAGGATATTAAAACACTTACCTTGAAAAAGGAAGATGAGGATGCTATTATAAAAAATAAAATGCAAGAATTTGCTAAGACAATGAAATCAAATATGCTAGAAATTGAAACAATGCTCAATCTTAACTGAGATCTACAAATCAATAGTAATGGGTGTGGATCTGTGTAGATTGCTTAAGAATAGTTATTGTAACCTGAAATAGAATTCACATTCAAGTTTGAATGAATGTGTTCAAGGACTTTGATATTTGGAAATCAGATTTCTCAAAATCTTAATTTAAAGTGTAAAACACCGGGTTAAGAAAATCACAGTTGTTGATCTACCAATTTCAATGAATTCAAACCTTGGTGAAAATTGTATTTATATATACTCAATGGATCCTCTTAAAAGGCATCGATAACAAAATGAATTTGCGATGATCATTGAAAATCCAAAGAACAATTAACCTGTCCGTGAAATATGAAAATAACAAACAAAATTAAATCTCAAAATCTATTGAAATACAGTGTAATACAGAATCTGAGTAAAGCAAACATGGCCCCCTAAAAGAAATGTTGGGATAGGTGCCATGGAGGATTAAGTATACCATGTTGACCGGTCCCAAGAGTCGTACGCTGCCTATCAATTACTGCAACAAATCATCAGTCTGCATTCGACTTGGTGAAAGATTCTATCAATATTTCATAAGGGATTGTAATCTGGACAATTATACAACTAGGAAAGTGTCTGATTTATTTTAAGAAATTGTGTACCAAATACCCAGGTTATTATTCCTTATACTAATAAAAAAGTACTTGTTTACTTAGGGACAGTCACTTAACTCATTATCTAATGCGTGGTTGCATTTTTGATACACGTATTAATTTTTGATCTACTTGTTTCATATTTTGTTTGCTTTTTGCTCATTACATTATTGGATAATAATAAATTTCAAGTTGATTTGATATACTTTTTGATTGTAAAATGATAATGTATCTAAAATGTATAGATCTTCAACTTACTACACATGTATGTTGGAGCATAGAATTCAGAAAGATTTTGACATGAATGAAAATTGTAGTTAAACTACAGTGAATATTATGTAGTCAAATCAATGTTTTATTTTGTTCTACCTACATGTAGTTAATCCTTTTTCTGATCATGAGGCTTGGGGGAGTAGTCATCCATGTGTTTGTATATAAAAAAAGTCATTCGTTATTTTCTGACTGATTTATAAATAACAAAATAGAAGCAAACAAGGTCTTCATGAAATAAATATTGCATTGTAATTGAACACGTGCTCGATGAAGTATGAAGTGTAGTATAATATTATGCCACAATGCATGTATAAATGAAAATTTACCTGTGCACAAACAAGTTTATTTCTTTTTATTTTTTTCAAAATGATTAAGTGTATTTCCAGCTCCTGAGTATTGAATATTTTCTTAGCTTATTTACCACATATGTGTCATTGATTTGTATTCAAAAATGTTTAATTACGTTTCATAATCTTAACTGATTGTTCAATATAAATGCTTGTTTATAATGTATTGTTTATATGCATGTGAACCGCTGGCCTTTAGATCGCTTATAAAATAAAATGTAAATTTTTTTACCCACACACTTTTTTTTAAGTGATCCAAAGGCCTATGATGTGAACTTATTTGACTTTTTTTTGATTTGTTGCTGTATTATATGATTACAATTTTTTTTCATGTTCAAGTTCAAGATAATTTATTTCACTCACACCAACAGCAGTGGTACATGAGATACAATATATAAATTAGTTCTCATAATTCTAAGAAAAATAATAAATTTGATCATGATACAATAGCATAAATGAGAGTCATATAAATATGTACAAAGTATAGCAATAAACATACAATGAAAGAAGAATTAAAAAAAAAATAAAAAAAGAGGATAGGGGGTGTCCTTAAGTTTAGATATGAATATGCAAAGGGTTTTTTTTAAAGATTTTAAATTTGTTGTTGACACAATTTCACTAAACTTTAGCATATTTGGCGTTTTACAAAATCTTGGATGTAAAAGAGTCTTCTGATGCTATTCAATGTTTCGTCTGCAATTTGCCCTTTATTACACAATTTACAAACTCTTTCTTCTAATGGAATATTTGCCCATCTAACAGTGTTCTGATTAAGCAACGATACTCAATTGTTTCCTTTGTTTTTGATGAATATCGTTTATAATTGTTATTATTCAAGGACGACCTCACTTCTGTCCAGTTCCTTGATTTAAGTGAACATGTCTGAGCACCCGTTGTCTTGCTGATTGGCTGAGATCCAAATCTTTAGAAAAATACATTATATTTACCTGCACGTGGCGTTCCAGGTGAATATAAGGATTTATTATTTCTACATTGATCTGAAAATACATTGGTAAATTTAGAATTGAAACAAATAGTGTTAGAAAAGAATAAAATCTTCTACCTACTTTTACTCGTATAAACATAACATTAGGCTAATATATAATTATGTTCCCCAAACGAAGTTGGGGAACATATTGTTTTTACTCTGTTTCTTCTTCTTCTTCTTGTTATTATTATTATTAAGGTCTTCCGTTTCCAACGGAAGACCTTATTGTTTTCGTTCGGTTTCTTTTTCCCTATTATTAAGGTCTTCCGTCTTCACGGAAGACCTTATAGTGATTGTATTGTTTCTTATTATTATTATTATTCTTTTTTTGACAAAATTTTGTGCACGCGATTTCTCGAAAACTATTCAGCGGTTTTCAACGAAACTTTCACAAAAAATGCGTCATTACATGAAGTTGTGCAGTCTATAATTTTTTTTGGAAAATTTGCTTCCGGTGCCAAGTAATGGACAATTTTCTGATTTCAAAATGCGATTTTGTCGCGCACTTTTATCAAAAATGGCTAAAGATATGAACTGGAGACTTATTGAAGACGATAGCTCGCGACTTTCTGGTTTGCAGAATCAGCATTTTGTGTGTCGTCAATACTTCCGGTCGTTACGAGATGCAAATTTAAAAAATCGTATTTTTCTAACTTTTTTTGTTTTTCAATATTTTTAATCTATATTTGGTATGTTAATAGAAACCTTTCTTATAATGATCAGTATATAATTTGTTTGAATATTGATAAATCGAAACTCTAGATATTAGCATTTAAAAATCTGAAGCGAGTCCAAGATGGCGGATGTCCCTGTCAACTCCGACATTTCGCAATAGGGGTTTACGGAGTCAGCCGAGCGTTTGCTTGAACGAAAGTAACACAAGGAAAAATGAAATGTAAAGGAATACTTGGATTGTCACGTCGTAGTTACGTTGCAATTCTGTGTCAAACTATGTTCTTCTCAAAATAGAAAAAGAAAAAGAAAAAGAAAAGACTAAATGTGCAAATGAAATTCGATACCTAATACCTTCTGATTTGCAACACGTGAAAACAGATCTTAAATCATAGTTATAAGTAAAAGTTTTTCTAGAAACAATGTCAATGAATGTAGTAAGTATAGAAATTACAAACTGTTTTTCCAATGCACACTTGTGTCATATAAAAAATAATAGAAAAGACAAAATAAGATAACAATTTTTTAAAATATAGCTAAATGGAGTTTAAATTAACATTCTTGTCTCAAAGATCTGATTCAAGTTATTGAGCATAAGTGGTATCCGATTCCTTGATTGTTTTCGGGCAACACGTTTTTCGTCAAAACATTTCAACCTTTTCATAAAAGCTTAACTAATCGGGATAGTTCACTTAGGGGATGAACAGGAAATTTTAAAAAAGTTAAATTCAATAACTGTTTCATTGCTTTAGTGTTACTCGCTTATATACAATATGAAATTTATTAAAATGTGTAAAATATACTTTCTTCACCTTGATATTTTAGCTTTTTTCTTTCCATTGAAGCGATCACACCTATTTAATGGAACATTCTTAAGAAAAGGCGCGAAGATTTACTCGAGGCGTTTGATGCAAAATTATGAATAGTGATTCGCTTTTCATTATTTTAAGACAGATGTACTGTTGCAGAAATATATACAAATACATTTAGAGCTGTGGTCCCAATAGCGTAATATTAAGCGCATTGAATTTTCACGCTGGTGATTCGGGTTTAATCTACTTTGTTTCCATAATGAGTTTGATCAATTTTTTCAGCTCGAGTTTGCGGGGTTTTTTCAGAATCATACGGAAGACCTCTCGTTGCTCGCAACGAGTTTCTTTTCTAGTTATTATTTTTTTCTTACCGATTTTTGTGCACGCGAATTCTCGGAAACGGCTCGGTCGATTTTAATGAAACTTTCAGATCTAATAGATATTGATCTGAACCTTATTGGAAATTTTTTATATTGATGACGTCACTTCCGGTCGTGAGATATGGACGATTTTTTGATTTTCAGAGGGTCAGCTTGTCCAGGAAACTCCTCCAAAACGACTTAAGATATTGACTTAAGATTTTCAGTGAAAGTAAACAAAGGTTTAGTGAATTGTAATTGGGTCTCCAAATCTTTCTAGCGCAAAAGGCGCCGGAGCTCGGTAGAGCCCGGAAAAATGTCTCAGAAACATCTCACAAAAATTGACACATTTTGTTTCATATCTTCGTACCTGTTCATAATTTGTTAAAGCATATTGAAGAAAAAATGTGCAAAATTGCAAGACCTTTCATTTGATATCAAGAACATGGGCTGACCCCTCAAATTAAGGGCTCAGAAGGGCCAAAAGTCTTTTAGCTATAACTCTCTAATAATCAATATTTTGTTATACAGCAAAAGTATTCATCTTAACGATTTGCAGCAAAAAAGGATAAAAGTTTGATCACATGTTACGTAATTAAGGGTCACAAGGGGCCAGAATGTCAAATTTTTGACGCTTTATATCTCAAAAAAGGGGGAATGTTTTGATAAGCAATATTGAACAAAAGATGGTCAGAATAATGTTCTACACAATATGCATACTTTGAATTTTTGTAAAACAGCCCCATTAAGGACTTGTAGGGTGGCCCCTAAATATTTCCATATAGCATATCTCCACAACAAATAGAAATCTCTGAATAAGTGTTGAACAAAAATACTTCAAAATCACAAGACCTTTCATTTGATATTAAGAAAATGGGGCTGACCCCTCAAATTAGGGGCTCAGAGGGACCAAAAGTCTTTTATCTATAATTCTCTAATGATCAATATTTTGTTATACATTACTGAAGCAAAAGTATTAATCTTAACGATTAGCAACAAAATATTATAAAATTTTGGTCATAGGTTACGTAATCATGACTGATTTTTTGAGACATTTTGCACCATATCGTTTAAAGTATAATTATTTTGTTAAAACATATTGAACAATATTTGTGCAGAATGACAGGATCTTTAGTATGATATCAAGAAAAAAGTGCTGACTCATCATATTAGGGGCCGAGAGGGGCCAAAAGGCTTTATTCGATAACTCTTTATCAATCAATATTTTGATATGCATTACTGAAGCAAAAATGTTTATCTTAACAATCTACAGCTATATATTATGATTTTAATGTTTGTTACATAATAAGGGGCCAAAATGCTCAATTTTTGACGCTTTATATCTCAAAAGTCGGAATATTTTGATAACTAATATTGAACAAAAGATGTTCAAAATAATGTTCTAAACAATATACATTGTACAACCTTTCATTTTTCGCTAAACGTCCCCATTAGGAGTTGAAGGGTTGGCCCTTAAATATTTCTCTTACAAATAACTCGAAAACGCAAGAGAATCTCTGAATAGTTGTTGAATAAAAAGTGTTCAAAATCCTGAGAGGTTTAAGATTAAATCCAGAAAAAGGGGGCCGGACACTCAAATTAAGGGCCAAGAGGGGCCAAAAGTCTTCAATCCATAACTCTATAGCAGTCAATATTTTGTTATACATTACTGAAGCAAAAATGTTTATCTCAACAATCTACAACTATATATTATTATATGAATGTCGTATGGTGCATAATAAGGGGCCATAAAGGGCCCAAATGCTAAATCTTTGAAGCTTTATATCTCAAAAGTGGCAAATACTTTGATAAGTAATATTGAACAAAAGATGTTCAAAATCATGTTCTGAACAATATGCAACCTTTCATTTTTCGCTAAAAGTCCCAATTAGGGAGTTGAAGGGTTGGCCCCTAAATATTTCTCTTGTAAATAACTAAAAAACGAAAAAGAATCTCTGAATAGTTATTGAACAAAAAGTGTTCAAAATCCTAAGAGCTTTAAGATGAGATCAAGAAAAAGGGGCTGGTCCCTAATATAAGGGGTCGTGAGGGGCCAAAAGTCTAATTTTGAAGTCTTTAATGATCAATGTATTTTTACAGATTATGGAGGCAAAATCCTTCTTCTTCTCTATCTTTATCATTATTTTAGAATGTAAATCTCAATCAAAATCATATCTCATCTTATCAAGAATCGGACGGAAGACCCACTCGTTGCTCGCAACGAGATCGTATCTAGTTATTAGGGCTTTTCGGCTTTGTCGAAAAGACCTATTGTTTTCGTCTTTTTTATTATTATTATTATTCTTATTCTTAGCACTTTTTTGTTGAGAGTTTAAGGAGTATCTTTGAGAATAGGTGTTTGATTTTATAACCAGTTAATAGTTTATTCTAATGTCTCGCATTTGAAACAAAATGAACTTCCGGTTAAATCACTTCCGGTTTCTACGAAAGGAAAACTTAAATTTCTTAAGAAATTAATGTCAATTTTATTTTAAACATGTAGGCTCCCAAATTCAAGATATAAATTCTAGAGACATAGATCTATCAAAAAGTGCGCGTACGCGATTTTTGACCACTGATACTTTTCGAGATATAAGACTTCAAACATTGAAGAAGGGGGGATCAAAATTCAAAAATAGTTAAGATTGACCGGAAAGACAAAATGAGCATTGAATATTGTTAAGACTGATAAAAAAAAGTTTTTCTGTAAGTTTCATGTAAATCAAAACAGTACTTCCGGTTTTATGAGTCTGTGAAAATGTCTATGGGACTTTCTATGTTAAATTTGATATCAGGCATTTCACATTTTCTTTAAAAGTAACCAAGATATTCTTGTGATATTCAAGGTAGAGAATGACTGTAACCTTGTTCCAACCTCGTTAGGTTTCTAAATTAAAATTTTTAAAAATAAGGGATTTCAAGGGGCCAAACCTGAAAACAGAGTTTTTCCTGTAACTTTTTTATTTCGCAACCAATTTTGAAATTGTTTTTGGTTTTCGGTTCAGCTCTTAAAGTACAATCTAAAAATTATCGGCCGTGGGGTCACTTTTTGATCCCTTATAGGAGTTTCAGAGGACTGAAATAATGAAATTTGTATTTGTTAAAGAACACTTAAAGTACGAGTTATTCCCCTTTGCATGGCTGTCGGTATGCATATGCACTCTTTATGTTTTCATTTTGGTACACACATTAATTACATCCGGTTTTACGAGTCTTTGAAAATTGTCAATGGGAGTTTCTTTGTTAAATTTAAAATTACGCATTTCACGTTTTCTTTAAAAGTAACCAAGATATTCTTGTGAAATTCAACGTATAGAATGACTGTAATATTGTTCCGATCTCTTTAGGTATTCAAATTTAAATCCTTGAAGGTAAGGGATTTCAAGGGGCCAAACCTGAAAACAGAGTTTTCCCTGTAACTTTTTTATTTCGCAACTAATTTTGAAATTGTTTTCGGTTTTGGGTTCAGCTCTTAAAGTACAATCTAAAAATTATCGGCCGTGGGCTCACTTCTTGATCCCTTATAGGAGTTTCAGAGGACTGAAATAATGAAATTTGTATTTGTTAAAGAACACTTAAAGTACGAGTTATCTCCCTTTGTCAACCTGTCTGGAGTCTAATATGCTCCCTATGTTTCAATTTTGGTATGGATATGTACAGTACTTCCGGTTTTATAAGTACATTAAATTTGTCTATGGAGATCTCTATGTTAAATTTGAAATCATGCAATGTCCATTATTTTCAAAGGGAAGAAAGCAAGTCTTATGATATTTCACAATAATAATTACTTTACTATTGCCTTCGGGTGGATAGGTCATGAAAATAAAATTTCTCAAAATAAAAGGGATTTTAGGGGTCAGTAAAGAAATTAGATTTTTGTATATAACTTTTTTTATTTATCCTTCAATCTACAAACTGATTTCGGTTTTGAGTTCAGCATAAGAAGAGCAATTTAAAAATTATGGTCCTTTGGGTCACTTTTTGATCCCTTATAGGTGTTTAAGAGATCTAAAATTTTGTATTTTTAAGTAATTTCAAGAATAATTGCGTAAGAAATATCTCCCTTTGTCAAATTTTTTTGAGTCTTTTATGCTTTCTAGGTTTCACTATTAGTATGGATATGAAGAGTACTTCCGGTTCTATGATAGCCTTAAAATTGCCTACGGAGAGTTCTATGTTAAATTTGCAATCAGGTATGTTTCATTATCTCAAAAGTCAAGCAAGCAATTCTCGTGATATTTTACATGAATAATGACTCTAGCATTGTCTTCGGGTAATTAGGTCATGAAAATAAAATTTCTTAAAATTAAATGGATTTTAGGGGTCAGTACAGAAAATAGTTTTTTGCCTGTAACTTTTTTATTTACCAATCAATATTCCAAGTGATTTTGGTTTTGAGTTTAGCTTAGGAGGGGCAGTTAAAGAAATATGTTCCGTAGGGTCACTTTATGACTCCTTATAGGAGTTTTAGTGAATTAAAAAACAGTCGGTTTTCTTTTTTGCATTTTTTGAATAATCATGAAAGAGTTATATCTCTTTGAGTAGCTGTTGATGAATATAGTGACTTGTAATGTTTCATTATTGATATCACCAGAACTTAAAGCATAATGAACCTTTTGAAATTTTATTATGTAATAACCAATTCACTTTAAGCTCCTTAATTTTTAGGGGTCGAAAAGCCCTCCGTTTTTGTTGAACGACAAAAATAAGGTCTAGTTAGGGCTTTTCGACTTTTGTCGAAAAGACCTATTGTTTTCGTCTTTTTTATTATTATTTTATTTCTTAGCGTTTTTTATGTCATGGATATGAAGAAAGTCTTTGAGCATATGGATTTACCTCTATAACCATTAAAAAGAACTTATAAATATCTTGCGTATGTTAGATTTTTTACTTTCGTAAACGTCACTTCCGGTTTTTAGAAGTCAGAAACTAAATTTTCTTTAAAGCTTAAAATTTTCCTTATTTTAGATGCAAAATCTTTCAAAATTTAGGAATGTATTCCTCAAAGTAATATCTACAAAAAAGTCATCGTTAGTGTTTTTGCACCTATCGTATATTTTTGTGTTATAGGGCTCCAAAGTTAAGAAAAGGGGGGATTAAAATTAAAAATTTTGAAAACAATGTAGGAAATTTATTTTGATGATTATATACAGCTTATCAAAGTAATTAAAGGCTATAATGTAAGTGCCATGTCCATCGGAGCAGAACTTCCGGTTCTATAAGGCTTTGTAATTGTCTATGGGAGTTTCTATAGTAAAAAAAATTCATTAATGTTCCATTATCTCAAAAGGAGGGCAAGGGAATCTAGTAATATTAACAGGGAATAATTGATTTATTATTGTCTTCAGCTGAAAAGGACCTGAAAACCAAATCCCTAGAAATTAGGGATTTTTAGGGGTCAACGCTAAAATCAGTTTTTTCCCTGTAACTTTTTTATTTGTCAACCAATCTTCAAACTGATTTCAGTTTTGAGTTAAGCATAAAAAGTACAATTTAAAAATTATGTTCCGTGGGTCACTTTTCAACCCCTTAAAGGACTTTTAGAGACCTGAAATTTTGTATTTTTATGTATTTTCAAAAATAACTGTGCAAGAGTTATCTCCCTTTGTCAAACTGTTTGGAGTCTAATTTTCTCTCTATGTTTACATTTTGGTATGGATATATACAGTACTTCCGGTTTTATTAATACCGTAAAATTGCCTATGGAGATTTCTATGTTAAATTTGAAATTATGTAATGTCCATTATTGTCAACGGGAAGCAAGCAAGTTTCATGATATTTCACGTGAAAAATTTCTTTAGCATTGACTTTCGATGTCTAGGTCATAAAAATAAAATTTCTTAAAATAAAAGGGATTAAAGGGGTTAGAACAGAAATTAATTTTTTGTATATTACTTTTTTATATGTCCATAGATCTTCAAACTGATTTTGGATTTGAGTTAAGCATAAAAAGGGCATTTTAAAAATGATGGTCCGTGGGGTCACTTTTTGATCCCTTATGGGTGTTTTAGAGACCTGAAATTATGTATTTTTAAGTAATTTAAAAAATAATAATGCAAGAGTTATCTCCCTTTGTCAACCTGTTTGGAGATTAATACGCTTTCTATGTTTCAAATTTGATATGCATATGAAGAGTACTTCCGAATTTATGAGTCCCTTAAAATTGTTTATGGAGATTTGTGTGTTAAATATGAAATCATACAATGTCCCATATATCAAAAGGGAAGCAAGCAATGCTCGTGATATTTCACATGAATAATGACTCTATCATTGTCTCCAGTTGGTAAGGTCATGAAAAGAAAAATCCCTTAAAAAGAAGGGACTTTAGGGGTCAATTCAGAAAACAGCCTTTTCTCCGTAACTTTTTTATTTCTCAAGCAATCTTCAAACTAATTTTGTTTTGGCATTAAGCATGAAGAGTGCAGTTTAAAAAATATTGGCCGTGGGGTCACTTTTTGACCCCTTATAGGAGTTTTAGTGGATTGAAAAACGGTACATTTTCGTATGTTTTAAATATTGAGGGAAGAGTTATTTCTCTCGGAGTAGACACTGGAGGACTAAGAGAATCGTTATGTTTTTAATTCAGTATTGATCTCAAAAGAACTTTTACGATATTGTATTATTTCAGTTGTTTTTAATGTGTTATATAAGATTCTTCTTTTTAAGGGGTCGAAAAGCCCTCCGTTTTTGTTGAACGACAAAAAGATCTAGTTATTATTAGGGCTTTTCGACTTTTGTCGAAAAGACCTATTGTTTTCGTCTTTTTTATTATTATTATGCTGAACACTTTTCTGTCAAAGATTTAAGAAAAACCTTTTAAGATATACATTTTATTTTATGCCCATCTTTAAGAACATGCAAATGTCTCTTGCGTGTAATGTTTTTATTTCCGGGATACGTCACTTCCGGTTTCTACCGAAGAAAAACTGAAAATTACTAAAGAAGCCAAACACATTTTTAATTTTAGTGTCTAGACTCCCAAATTTAAAATATAAATTCTAGGGACCTTATCTAATAAAAACTTGCGCGTACGTAACTTTATACAACAGATAATTTTCGAGATATAAGACTTCAAACATTGAAAAAGGGGGGATGAAATTATTTTTAGTCACAATTACGTTACTAAAATTATTTTGAGCATAGAAATATGTTTAAACTATTTAGTAGAGCATATCCTGTAAGTTTCACAACAATCAGAGCAGAACTTCCGGTTTTATAGTCTTTGACAATTGTCTATGGGAGTTCTATGTTAATTTGAAATCACGCGTGACATCTTTTCTCTTAAAGTAATGACAATTTTCTTGTGAAATTTAGAGTTAAGGATGACCTTGATAATGTTCCTACCTGAAAATACTCGGAAAATGAAAATCAGGAAAATAAGGGATTTTAAGGGGCAAACATTAAAAACAGACCTTTGCCTGTAACTTTTTTATTTGTCAACCAATCTTGAAACTGAATTCAGTTTTGAGTTTAGCATAAAAAGAGCAATTCAAAAATTATGAGCCGTGGGGTCACTTTTTGACCCCTTAAAGGACTTTTAGAGACCTGAAATTTTGTATTTTAAAGTATTTTCAAAAATAATTGTGCAAGAGTTATCTCCCTTTGGCAATCTATTTGAAGACTAATATGTTCTCTATGTTTCAATTTTGGTATGGATATGTATAGTACTTCCGTTTTTATAAGTACCTTAAAATTGCCTATGGAGATTTCTATGTTAAATTTGAAATCATACGATGTCCATTATTTTTTAAAGGAAGCAAGCAAGTCTCCTAATATTTCACATGGAAAAACTCCTTTAGCATTGTCTTTCGGTTCTTAGGTCATAAAAATAAAATTTCTTGAAATAAAAGGGATTTTAGGGGTCAGTACAGAAAATAGTTTTTTGTTTATTACTTTTTTATTTGTCCATAGATCTTCAAACTGTTTTCGGTTTTGAGTTAAGCGTAATAAGGGCAATTTAAAAATAATGGTCCGTGGGGTCATTTTTTGATCCCTTATGGGTGTTTTAGAGACCTGAATTTATGTATTTTTAAGTAATTTTAAAAATAATGATGCAAGAGTTATCTCCCTTTGTCAACCTATTTGCAGTCTAATATGCTCTCTATGTTTCAATTTTGATATGCATATGAAGAGTACTTCCGGTTTAATGAGGCCCTTAAAATTCTCTATGGAGATTTCTATGTTAAATATGAAATCATAGAATGTCCCATATATCAAAAGGGAAGCAAGCGATTCTCGTGATATTTAACATGAATAAAGACTCAATCATTGTCTCCAGTTGGTAAGATCATGGAAAGAAAAAACCTTAAATAGAAGGGACTTTAGGGTTCAATTTAGAAAACAGCCTCTTCTCCATATCTTTTTTATTTTTCAAGCAATCTTTAAACTTATTTTGGTTTTGCATTAAGCATAAAGAGAGCAGTTTAAAAAATATTACCCGTGGGGTCACTTTTTGACCCCTTATATGAGTTTTAGTTGATTGAAAAACAGTACATTTTCATATGTTTTAAATATTGATGAAAGTTATTTCTCTTTGAGTAGACAAAGATGAACAAAAAGAATCGTTATGTTTTCAATTCAGTATTGATCTCAAAAGAACTTTTGTGAAATTGAACCTGATGAGTTTTTTATCATGTAAGTTCTTAAGGCTCTTGATTTTTAGGCGTCGAAAAGCCCTCCGTTTTTGTTGAACGACAAAAATAAGGTCTAGTTATTATTTTTCTTCTTCCTGGGAAAATTTTGTCTACGAGTGATCTTGTAAACTACACATCCTGCTAAGGTAAAATGTTTTTATGGTCAGTAGACATGTTATGTAGATATGCCGAACAAAGGTCATTTTGCGCGCACGTGCAACACGTGAAATGACTGATTTAATTGATATAGGCGTAACTTTTCACATTTCTGATGAAATGCTTTGAAACTCATAATATAAGGATATATTAGTAGCATAGACAATATGACATGGTCAAAATAGCAAGCTCTCACGCGCATGCACGTGCGCTTTGCTCTGATTGGCTGAAACTAAAGTCTCAATATCTTTCTTGTTTCTTGTCATAATCTTTTGAAATTTTGAACATAGTGCTACATTATGAAGATCTACAGCATGATATATAAAAAAAATCATGAAAGCA
>NW_026922179.1:0-19276 GCF_032062105.1 Saccostrea cuccullata | reverse complement strand
ATAGAGGAGGCATTGTCTTCATTAATTATCCATGATCCAACTTTGCTTCAAAGAAAACCTAAACTTAGAGATGAATTAGGTTCATTAATGACCTGATCCCAGGTGTCCTACTAAAGTACTGTTGTGTGGTAACGTATGGAACCAAAAATTGTTTACTTAAATATCATTCGGGTTGTACTTTTCTCAAGAGATACTTTAAAAGCAGGAAACTTGTAGTGGTAAATCAAAAACAAAGCTAGCACTAAGTTAATTCATAGTATTGTTCTTGTGTAAATTTGGATTTCTCCTTCATTTATATTAATGATAAATAACCTTAATATTTACGTTCAAGCTTCACAGAAGACAAAAAACATTCCAGGAATCATTAAAATTAATACACCTAAAGTATGAAAGACATTTCCACCAAGAATTAAAATGACCTATGCACTGTATTTTTGTTACCGGTATATTGAATATAAATTTTAGACATTGCCTTAACAACAATTATGTTCTTATTCGTGCCACTCAAACGAACATAAATAATTTATAAAATAAACACAAACACGTATATTAGGATGTGAAGCGCTCTGATAGTGCAGTTTACTTATAATACACAGATTGTTACAAATACATATCAATCTTCTTTAATTGTCTTCCTTTCTACAAAATAAAACAAGATTTTTAAATATAAAATCTTTTTAAAACATGTAAAGCAAGGGCGGGTGGGTGGGGATTCAGTTATATGCACTAAAAAGAGCCTTCGAATGGCTTTAGAATATTCTGTGCTAACAGCGGTCAGTTAAAACCCGTGCAATGAATATTTAAATGTCACCTGACAAGGTGACCAGCATTACAGCCAATAGATTACAGATATAAATAAACACGAACACGTGTTATTAGCAACATTGATAAATACATTTGTCTCAAAGTTGATGATTTTGCAATCGTTTTCTGAAAAATCATAACAGAACAATAATTATTTATCATTCTATATTTCAAAAAAACCATTTTATGTTTTCAACATTATAGGTTCTCATGGTATTAAATTATTGATAGTCTTGTAAACACGATAATAAAGGAATAAATTGTACCCTTTAAAGATATTTTATAAAAGTGCAGTTTATTCAGTGAGGGCTGTAAACAAGACAATGCATTTCATTAAGTTTTCGTTCAATAAGCAAAGCAAAGCATGGGAAAGAAAAAAAACAACTGATCTTTAATGATAAACTGATAATATAACGAGCACCGAGAACAACTATTAGACTTTGATCAATATTCACAAAGGGTTTACAAAGTTGGTCAAGGTCTATAGGACCCGATACGAGAATTTTTATGAGTGGTTTAATTGTATTTCAATTTTCTTTTTGATAATCAAGAGCATGCTAGGAGAACGGACGATTTTTAAACTGAGATACTCTACACACAGATAAATTGATGTTGCAAGGAATTCTATACCCTCATTAATTCATACTTATGTTCAACATTGCGTGAATCTTTTGGTGGTTAATATGACCTTGTTAGCTAATAAAACTTTTACTGGGTCGTATTTTATTTCACATCCATTGTTAGGCCTTTATTTCTATATTAAATTTGACACCTGAATGTTCCATCTACCTGACCAATGCATAGGGCCATGGCGGATGTTATCAGTCAACAAGGGATGTATACTCCTCCAAGGCACCTGATCCCACATCTGAGATTATATGGGGTCCATGTTAATGCCCTACTAACAGATTTGTATTGTTTTAAGTTTTTTGAAATCCATCGCTGTTCGTTATCTTCATCCCTTTTATTTCCCCGAGACCAAAATTTCTATCTATAAAAAAATTAATATGAAATTTCAGAGTCTGTTTCACGAAATATGATTTATACTGTATATATTAATTCAACCCGCAAAAAAAGAGCAAAAGGCAGAGCAAAAAACCAACATCATTTATCAGAAATAGAGGCATAAAAACAACTGATGAATATGGTCATAAAATCCACACACTTTTGTCTACGTAATTGAGAACTATCTATCATGGTATCAGAGCTAAAAAAGATCGTTAAACATGTGCATGTTGCTTGCCTGAATTTCTTATGCTCAGATTCTGTACAGTAAACTAAGATATGCATTACATTACATTAAACTTAAGAAAGGAAAGGTTTAGCTGGAACACGATTATAATCAAACGACCTACGGTGTGTAGGTGTTTCATGTAACATGAAATTGATTGATTAATGTTTTATTTGGTACTCTTTCATGGTAATATTTTTAAAATACCAGTAATCAATGCTTTATTTGGTACTCTTTCATGGTAATTTTTTTTTTAAATACCAGTAATCAAGCTAAAAAGTTCAGTGAACTAAATAAAAATCGGAAGGAAAGTAAACACGTCTAAAAAAATCAAAGGTGGGATCATATGCCATGGAGAAGTAAATATCCCCTGTCGACCGGTCACACCTGCTGTGTGAGCATTGATATGAACAAATAAACAGAAAATCTGTAAAAAGAAAAAAGGCAGTGTGATTTTATTTATTTTGTACACAGTTTATGAAGACAAAAGACTTGCCAGAAGTTTTGTCATTAATTGTATTAATTGTTTTACTAAAGGACGGGAGATGTTTAAAAATGATGTTTGTTTTGTTGCCCATTGAAAGCAAGCTGGGGAAGAGGAATGTCCTTTGTTAAGCAATTTGATATGAAAGATTGCCAACTTACAGTTAGAAAAATAGTTCAATATTTTTACAATAATATGCTTTTTAAATCCCTAAAATATCGTTTAATTTAAACTTTAAACATATCAGATATGATAAGGCACCCATGCTTTATACACATTGAATAAACGACGCTCTAAAGACAGAGGACTTGGGTGTTGATGGTCACCATGTTCATACTGGAAAAAGATATCATCATCCACCCATACTATTGCCGAGATTTGGCCATTTCTGAAAAATGGATTGTTTTTGTTGTAATAAAATAACTTGCATGGTAAGAAATATACAAGTCGGAAAAATCTTTAAGCTTCTGTGACAAAACGCTACGAAGCATGTCACGTGACCGCCTATATTACGTGATCCGCGCATGGACAGAACAGTTGCAGATGCGCTTTAAAATCGGAGAGGACTACTTTAAAAAATTTTCAACACAGAAACCCTATACCATTTCTTTTTTGGAAGTTATTCAAGAAGCAATCTAGAGGTTTTTGGATAAATTTTGTTTCATATGAATATAAAATTAGATTTGCGAATAACAGGACGCAATTGATAACCAAGGGAATTTTGGGAAGATTTAGCCTTTAAAAACCAAATAGGTATTGTCAATCACAAATTCAAGCTTCCCTTTAATAGATTTTTTTTTAAGAACACGAATGACAAGGAAAATAATTTTGCGATTTTTTTTAAATAACGGCTGTTTATGATGCCAAAAAATCATTTACTTTAGTTCATAGATATGGTTGTATATTAAGCATAAAATCGTACCTGTTAATGTTTTTGAATTTACAATTTTATGATTTCAATTTTTTGTAGTTTTAATTGTCAACGATTGATTTATACAAATTATTATAATTATATATTATTGTAGTTGACCCCTGAAGTTTCTCTTTCATTGATGTCAATATAATATATGAGTAAAGAAAGAGGATCCATAATCATGTTTCTCTGTCTGTGAGGTTTTTTGTAGTTTGTTTCGGAATCTCATATAGCTATAATTGTAATTCAAAATAAATCTGATTAGATTAAATATAACAAATATTTAATTTAGAAAGGAAATAGACGAAAAAGTTAAAGAGAGATCCCCTTTTGCAGAATTAAACCAGTGTCTCTGAAGTTTTAAGCAAATTATAAACTTTACAAATAAAACAAGTTAGTGTCTGCTTTGTCAGCTTGAACGAGTACATATTGATCGCATGTAATATATGTTTTTTTTTTCTAAACAGAGGGATAGAAAGTTTTTCATCTTTCCTCTAGCTACCTGTAAAAGCTTCCGATAAACTAACTTATCTAACGTGTAGGTATAACTTTAACTTTGATCTGTACACTCAAAACAGGAAGGTACAAGACGAGGAACATTTCTCGTCTATTCTTAAACATACATTTTTCTTTACAGAAAGGCGTTATCATAGTTAGTTAGTGTTAGTTTTGTGGGTTTCTTAATTCTTAATTTCTATTTTTATGTTTATTTTATTTTGGCAGTCCTTAAAGATTAATTTCCTAAGAAAAGCATTGCTGTTTGATTTCATCATAATGTAAAATATCAAGTTGCATCATTGATGAATTGCTAATAGTGTTATACATGACTTGTAACGTCAAATCTTGTACTTTTTATGGAATATCGATATTCTAATGTGTTTTTATCCTTCAGACATACATAAAACTAATCTGAAGTATCAAATTTAATTATCTCTATACTATAAAGGACTAGCAAATCAATAAATGTTAAGAAAAATTCAAACTTATTACAGTCGACTGACTGAGCAATGTTTCTAAGCTGGAAAAACTTCAAAAATATATCGATTATGGAATTATTTACAGAACTCTATAGCGAATTACTGAATATGCATAGCGACTTCAGAAGAAAAATTGATATTAAAGCTTTTCATATTTATAAAAATTGATCAAAGAACCTTTTGAATTCCTGAGAATGAGACGCGAGTTTCTGGTACTTGAGTAAAAGCTAACAGTGTGGTTGATAAAGTATTTACATTATAAAGATGGTAGGAATCCCTGATATTTAATAGAAAAATTTACTTATCAAAACGATTAATGTGTAATTTGTCGTCTGAAATTGTGTCCTTGTTTGTAGACCTTTTACTTGATAAAAGGAATGTAGAAAACAAAACACGGATTGTGAACTTTCTTTATATATATATATATATATATATATATATATATATATATATATATATATATATATATATATATATATATATATATAGAGGCATAAGGTACATACTTTTTGATTGATTGATTGTATATTGTTTAACGTCCCTCTCGAGAATTTTTCACTCATATGGAGACGTCACCGTATGCCGGTGAAGGGCTTCAAATTTTGACCTTTTACTCTCAGGGCCATTGAGCAGTGAGGGATCTTTATCGTGCCAACGCCTGCCGCTGACACGGGGCCTCGGTTTTTAAAGTCTCATCCGAAGGACCCGCAACTTTCACTTCAAAGTGCCGAGCGCATGGCGAAGGAACAGTTGCTACCCATTTTAACGACTAGGTCAGTCGCGGCCGAGATACGAACTCACGACCTCCCGATCACGGACCGAGCGCTCTACCGACTGAGCTACCGTGAACGTTATATACTTTTTGAATTATAATTAATAAAAATGTAATAAAAATTTGGCGTTTACTCTCATTCCGGAAACAAGAACTTATGTACTTTTTGTCATTGATTTCTATTCCTTCATTTATATTTCAGTGTAAGGGTAGAATCGTACGGAAGCCTATTTAGGACCTATCAAAATATACATTTGAATTCGATATAACGAATTGTAGAAATTGTTAGAACGAATTTAATTCGTTATAACAGTTTTTTGAATTCGTTTTAACGAATTTATTTTGTTATAACAAATTTGTTAAATTTGTTAAAACGAATTCAAAAATTTGTTAAAAGAGATTAAAATTGTTAAAACGAATTCTAGAATTTTTAATAACGAATTAAATTCGTTTAAACATCTTCTAAAATTTGTTATAACAAATTAAAGTCGTTTAATCAAATTCGACTATTGGGGCTTATAGGAAAGTATTTGTGAATTTGTTATAACGAATTAAACATTTAATTTGTTATAACGAATTCAAAAATTGTAATAAAGATTTTAATTTGTTCAAACAAATTTTAGAATCCGTTTGAATGAAATTAATTCGTTATTACAATTTTCTTAATTTTTTATAACGAATTTAAGATATCTGTTGTAACAGATTTAATTCATTGTAACGAATTAAATTATTGTTATAATGAATTAAATTCGTTTTAACAATTTCGACAATGCGTTATATCGAATTCAAAAATATTTTTGATAGGTCCTAAATTGGCTTCCGTAGAATCGCATCTTTGACGAAATGATTTATAAAAACGATTATGGAAAAATATATATATACAAAACATACTGTTATATGAAATATATGCGGATAACGAACAGTATTCAAGCCTAAAAGTCCTTAAAACAATACAAAATAGGAGCGGATCAAACATGGACCCAAAAACATCAGAGGTGGGATCAGGTGACATGGAGGAGTGAGCATTCCCTGCCGACCGGCCACGTCCGTGTGTGCTCCTTGCCATGATATGGAAACAACAGAAAAATCCGTCTTTAATTTAGTTTTAGATAAAGGACTTACAGTTAGTATGAAAAACGTCAGTCGGCATTTGACTCAATGATGAAACAAATGGAGATAAACTGTATTTGCTGACAAGGTCATTGTATCGATCATAGAACCTACAAAACGAGACTGCTGACATTCCCATCCTCATTTACCTCGTTTTAGAAATTATACATACATGTACAAAGAACATTATTATACATACAAAGAACATGTTCCTGTGTTTCGAATCAACTGAGAGATATAAACTCCGTATGCAGGTGATGAAGGTACATTGCTGCACAAAGTCGAGGATTGATGTCAGTAGGTTAGATGCGCGGGGATGTGCTCGTGTATGAATTGTTTCTAAGGTAGACAAGTTGTTGACAAACAAGTTGATGAAACAGGGGTGTCAGCAGTCTCGTTGAAGTATACGTTTCATGAGTTTTGTGATCGATGCAATGACCTTGTTAGCAATGAAGTGCAGTTTGTCGTTGGGTCAAACGCTGACTGACGTTTTTCGTAGGCCGTTATTTACACACTGAATTTTCGATGGATCTGTCCATTATTCCCCGATTATGACAAGGAGCACACGACGGGTGTGAATTCTCAATCCTCTATGGCACGTGAAAAAGCAGGGAAAACTTTTCAAAAACATTTTCTAGCAATTAAAGCCATCCTTAGTCAACAAGTAATTAAAATATTGTTTGATTTTTTATTATGACTGGTCATTCATGAGTTAATAAAATTCATGTGAAAGTAGCCCGTGCTTCTAAAAAAGAATCAAAAAGTGAAGATAACGGACAGGGATCGATCTCATAAAAATACAAAAAATAGAGTTCTGTAAACTTTGCATTAAAACACGGAACCCTGGATATTCCACAGGTGGGATCAGGTGCCTAGGAGGAGTACACTTCCCCTGTTGAACGTCACACCCATCGTTAGCCCTATGTATTGATCAGGCAGACAGAACAAAAATAATATAAAAACAGAGACCTAAAATTGTTATGAAACAGATCAGCCAAAATCAGAATTAGTGTTATAGTTTATTTGTTATCAATGTCATTTTAATAAGAGAAACAGGATTTAGGAAATGCTGACTTTTTAAATGAGGTTCTTGAAATCCCTGTAACTATCAATGAACTGCTTCGGCCAAAAAAAAAATGATTTGACTCAGGACATGCTCTTGAGTAGTAAATATCATATACAGGTGATACCGGAATATTGAGATATAATTAAGGAAAGATGACTATGAAAAAGTTGGTTATCTCGTTCGTCATACAGTTCAGTTGTTAGCTGGTCTTTGTCGTCTTTCGTCACTAAAAGGTTTGAATAACAAAAAGGAAATAATTAGAGGCACATCGGTTAAGCAGCGTATTTGAACAGTCAGTGCAGTGTACGTTTTATTATTAATTATCAACTAAATTTGGTATTAGCAATTCTGTATCTAACATTCTTTTCACATAATATATAAATTCAAATGTTCCATTTTTTTTTAATCTTGTACTCAAAATACATGTAGCTTTTTACAAAATGAAAATTGGTACATAGCATTTTAACCAATGATAACATTTATTTATTAGAGCTACCTGACACACAGGCACTCTTATCAAAGGTGAAAAGCAAAGCTTGCTTAGGCACTTAACCCAATAATTGGAATTGTGTGATATAATTATCAAGGTTAGGGAATTACCATTCAACCAGGCAACGATTAGCTTAGAGATACTTTGGTTCAGATTTAGTACATTGTAAGTAGAATAAACAAAGTTCTCTTAGGGCATTTTTTTGGCCCTGTGATTTTTTTAAAAATAAAACTCCTTAAATTGTGATGAAAATGCATCAAATGCATTTAGGTCCTATTGGTGTTTGGAAATCAATTTCAAAAAAGATATGATTTTCAATTCATTATGTCTTCATGAATTCTGTCATTTTACAGATATCCTGAATAAATTTTTAAAATCAGCCATTTTTAAAGCTATATTTTTAACATTTTGCATGAGAGCGCAACCACTGATTTAAATTATGCAATTAATTATTGATAGAACTTTTTTGAAGATTGAAATTACATTTTTGATGTTTAATTTTTGTACCGAGGAGTACGCTCATGCTTTTATTATTCAATAAAATTACTCAAATAAGCCTGACTTTCTTTGAAATTTAAGAATAAACATGGCAATTTCATAAAACCTGTTTTCAATGCATGTATTTTCGAGCAGAATCTCTGTAGTAGGAAAGAAAAGCATTAAATATATATATACGAGGGTTGATCCAAAAGTTCGTGGAATTTCTTCATAATTTATTTATTTTTAAGTGGAATTGGTTGACAATTACAAATGAAAAAAAAAGACACTTGATGAATGCCATAGAAACGCTTGTTTGGAAATGCGGGGGAGACATTAACGCGTTTATTATCATTTTGAATCTTAATACATGAAATGAGAATAAAATCGCCCTAATGGTATATAAAACGAAAATTATGTCATTATTACTATTGTTTGATCTTTTATAAACCTTCATATAAGAGTTTTACTGATTTTTATGGAACGCCATAGCTGCCTTATGTGGTTATTTTATATTAAGATGGTGCTTTATTATATTATGCTGTGGTTATTTTATAGGAAGATGGTGCTCTATTATATTATGCTGTGGTTATTTCATATGAAGATGGTGCTCTATTATATTATGCTGTGGTTATTTTATATGAAGATGGTGCTCTATTATATTATGCTGTGGTTATTTTATATGAAGGTGGTCCTATGTAATACGTCATTGCTAGTTCCCGCTCTTTTTTTCCATAGGCCCTTTGTTTCAGTCAGTATGGTGCACGTGTATTTTGTGTATTGTGTTTTTTTTTCAAGCTGTGTCTGACTAAATTCGGTAAAATACCGTAATAAAAATTAATACGTTTTAAAAATGTCATATTATCGTCTTTTAAAAAAAGAAATGAAGTTAGGACAGTTGCAATCTTCGATATTACGGGGTACCCAGCTCGGTTCACTCTTGATTTTAAACAATATCTACACTTTTCCTACCAGTTTCGGACAGAGTTTCGAGTGAATTTCGTCTATCAATGTGAACTTGTCGTATAAAATATGCAGTAAACAAAATCGTCGTGATACTTAGCACTGAAAGTGGAAGTAATGGACGATTTATAGTAGAATGTAGAGGTGTCCCGGAAAGACTGAGACAACAAATCCCTATAGATTTTCCGAAAATGGCAAAGTTCTATCGTACCTACACTCCTGCTATATACAGTAAAACGACATTTTTAAAACGTGCTAATCTTAGTGATCGTTTTTAATTTTATGTTTTCGAGTGCATTTAGACACACTAAGGAAAAAAACATTACTACACAAAATACATTAACCTGAAACCAATTTAAGTGCCTAAAGGAAAAATGAGAGAGAGACTAGCAATAGTGTATTCAAATGATTTTGATTACATCAATTACTAGAACTAGTATTTGTTTTACTTTCAACTTTTCTATAGATAATAGCTGATAAACTCAGTATTAAATTTAATCTAAAAAATATATGAGGAATACCTTGACATTGAATATTTTTTTTTAAAAACCACCTACACATAAAAAAACCACCTTCACATGAAATAACCACAGCATTATATAAATATTGCATGTAGTTGAGTGTAACATTGAAAATTTTCACCCCAAGAAAACCATGTCAACCGAGGCGCAGCCGAGGTTGACAATGGTTTTCGAGCTGTGAAAATTTTCAATGTTACACTCAACTACATGCAATATTTACCGGCCGCCAGGAGGCGGTCGGTTACTAGTATATGATATGAAAGTTTGAATTCGCTGTGCGTTTCTGCGGAGTTAAAACAATTTAAATAAAAATATTTAACATTAATAAAATAGTATATTTAAAAGAGCGTCTAAATGATTAACAAGAACGCATAATGAACATAAAATTAATTTTTTTTTATAAAGAATGAGGTAAATCCTGATTGAGAAACTTAGACATGTTTGAGGTTCGGAGAAAATTAGGACATGTGTTGAGCATAGTCTAAAGCTAAGACCGCGTTATGTATATTGCACAATTTTACTTTCTCTATTTAAACAGGATTTGTTCTACCTATTTATTTTAAAATGACGTGTACACATGTACATATATAAAAATTTTCAAAAATATGGTTAAATGTTAATTCATCAAAAGACCTAGCAGGCTACAGAATATAACAAGATTTGGCCCTAGCAGACGAGG
The DNA here is from genome assembly GCF_032062105.1 of Saccostrea cuccullata. NCBI lineage: Eukaryota > Metazoa > Mollusca > Bivalvia > Ostreida > Ostreidae > Saccostrea > Saccostrea cuccullata. The sequence continues at coordinate 8,789 of NW_026922179.1, read as the reverse complement.
ATAATGCACGTTTTACAATGTGCCAAGAATTTTCCCGCTACAACTCAAAGAAACTGAAAGAGAAGAAATGTAGTGGCGGATCTAGAGGGAGTTTAGTTTTTTCCTCTAAGTCCAAGAGAGAGCAAGGAGCCCCACATATTTGTTGCGTTTCTATTCAATTAAAACTACACTGCATATCTAGCTGTAGATTACATTAAACTTTAGTTTTAAACTTTTAATGTAGATGCCTCTTAGTTATACAGGCCCACGGTTTGTTGACGCAGAGGACCAGAGGTACTTTGCTTATATTTACATGTAATACTGAACATGCATTATATAATTAAGAAAATCATGCAATGTCGTGCACAAGCGTTTAATGTCACGAGGATATATAAATTAACAGTTAAATATAAGATATTTTATAACAGATCTTTAGTTGCTTCATGAAAGGAACAATTAATAGGTTTGCGGCCGATTTTTGACGCTTGCGTCAATATATGTTTCTTGTACTGAATGTTTTATACAAATACATATAACAGTGAACCGTGCGCGCATAAATTCTGCGCAGTCGCTATTTTTTGGACTATCACCCGTCGTCAAGCAATATTGACTGTTGCTACGCTGGAGAGCGTGGCTTCATTATTCAGTGGGTAATAGTGTTTTTTAATAAATGTTTCTCGACAAATCACATTCAACTAATTTACATGAAAGTATAATATAATAAAGCACCACCTCCATATTAAAAAACCACAGCATAATATAATATTAAAGCACAAGCTTCATATAAAATAACCACAGCATAATATAACAGAGCACCATCTTCATATAAAATAAGCACAGCATAATAAAATTGAGCACCATCTTCATATAAAATAACCACAGCATAATATAATAGAGCACCATCTTCATATAAAATAGCCACAGCATAATATAAAAGAGCACCATCTTCATATGAAATAACCACAGCATAATATAATAGAGCACCATCTTCATATAAAATAACCACATCATAATATAACAGAGCACCATCTTCATATAAAATAACCACAGCATAATATGAAATAGCCACAAAAGGCAGTTATGGCGTTCCATAGATTTTAATGGATATTTAGTTTATTAGTTGATTATTTATTGTTCATCTTGAAGTTGTTACACAGGTCAAATTTCGGTCAAGTCATACGTTTTGTAAAAATCCCGGGATCACTCTATCTTAAACGCGTATATTATTGAAATGTAGGCTTGGGAAAATGCATTTAATAACTGGTTTTCTAAGAAAAATAGAACTTCCATGGACGTTGATTAAAAGTGTGGTCGCTTTTTGGGGGCTCTGTTTTAAGTGCGTATTCCCCTAGACAAATTAAAAGCGTTAATGGACGTTGTCGGCTCCCGTACTGTTCTTGATAATCCTACTGAAATTGGAACATCATATGGAAAGATGGGTAGTATTTTGAAATATGAGTAAAAAATAAAGATAAGTTGTTGCAAGAGGATACTCATGCTTTTCTTGAGAAAAACAAATGGAGAAAAGGGCAGCATTTTGTAGAATTACTTAGTCAAATTTGACATAAATGCTTCTATAACGTGACGTGACATACTAGTATATAACTTGACGTTGCGTCAAAGTCTCCCCCGGGTTTCACAACTATCTATTTTTCGAAAGCTCGTGTGACATTATTGGTAATTGGAAAGTAGTGAAATTTTCCAATAGCGTTGCATTATGACTCTATATTAAGAATATGCCTGTTGTTTGTTTTCATCAACATGATCAAATCACAATAAAATTTTACAAAGAAATTCAACGAACTTCGGATCAACCCTCGTACATACGTATTTTATTTTGATTTGAAATGAGACATAGTAGTTAGTCAAGAAATGGGTACATGTATTTCTACAGGGCCATTTTCAGATTAAACTAGTGAATTTGACTCTTATATTTCAAAATTAAGTACATTATACTAGTAACCTCCAAGTTGGCTCATTTTTTGTGCAATGTACCCAAAGGAGGGTGTGTAAATGATTCCCAACTTGCATTCACTCTAAGGACAAATTTCAGGAAACGTGAATCAAAGCAGAAATATGGCTGAAATATTGCTGACTCGGTGTTAAATACTAATCAATCAATCAGAGCGGAAATTGTTCTCTTTTCCTCTGATAAAATCATTCAGAAATTACGTTCAAAACTTTATTTTCTAGGTCACACATCTCAACATGTCTCGTTTTCTAAACGTATTTCCCCAGCCTTATTTAGTTGTTTTTTGTAATCATATAATTTCCCTGGAGGTGGGGACTGCTAGACAACAATTAAATAAAGTAAATTGATCAGATCCTTAGTTATTTTGGTACTTTCTGGAAAAAAATAACCATAGTTTCTTTTATTTTCGAAAAGTCGGTTTGCTTCCATCGTGTCAAGACTCGACCTAAATGTACGCTCCTCTTCAATTCAGGTAGGAGACAGCCATACATGCGGACTCCGACCCAGTGGTTTCAAACAATAGTTTTTTCAACGTATCAGTATTGGCAAATAAGACACATTAGTATTTTTTACTAAAAAAACATTTAAAAGAAAAACAGAAAAATCCTGCTGAAAACAAATGCCTCATTAAAAAATAGACTGAATTAGAAATGTGAATTTATATGTAAAAAATAAATTATAAATGAATAAGATCATAGACTATGAAATAAAAATCATGGGACTGCACGTGCTATGATTGTGAATGGTGAATATGTTTCAAAAGTAAGTAGGTATACATGTATATATTCTCTAATCATCTATTCGTAGAGCAATTTTACCAGGTACATGTAGAATGCTGCTTGAAAACGAAGTGAGCAATTTTACTCTTAAATATATTTAATTGAAGCTGACAAAACAACAAGTTTTTACCATCTTTTTTTAGCTATAGTCCTCACCAAACTTTTAATAGTCATGAATGAAAACCCGCAGGAGTACTGTACAGCAAGGAAAGTGGTGTTTATCACATGTAGATACTGCAAAAACCTGAGAACGTAATTAATGACTTCACAACTTTTTTCGTCAAATTCCAATGTAGCAATATACTAGTATTACATTCATATGGAGTTAATATATCTCCCAGATATAAATTGGACAGTTTTATTTTCAGAGCAAGGTCAGGTCAATGTCTTATAAGCTATACTGTTGCCAATCATGTATAACATGTGCAATGCCTACTCTATTGATAAAGATTTTTTTTTTTTGCATGAAAAGATATCATTATATATAAATTGTCTGTCAGATATCTGAATATGATATTATACCGACTAAAGAATTTAAAATTATTTTACCAAAATAGTATATAGATATTTGCTTATCCAAAATTCCTCTTTTTTCTAAAATGTTTAGTGAATACTCGATATTTTTGTATGCTTGAAATTTTTTCCCCTTAATTTTCGCATAATGGTAAAGTGGTCAAACAAAGATTGAAAGTAATACAAATCAAAAAGTTGTGGTCGTTTAATAAGAGAGAAAAAAAACATATAATTTTAACTGAATTTTTGCTTAAATCTGTTTTAGATTTAAAAGAAGCTTTCAATAGACAAGAAGTTTGTAGATTGTTAAAAAAAAAAAAATCATATTTCACATATTTAGTCCACATGTAGTTATTTAACTCGGTCACTTCTTGGTTGCTTAAAACATTAATTTTGCCAAATTCATTGTTCTATTTTTATATTCAAATGAAACAGAATTTGTGCAAAATCTTATGCATGAAAAGAAAACACTTGCTGTGGCCCTCAACTCGACATTTAGATATATTGACGACGTATTGTCAATTAACAACGGTAATTTCGATTCTTATATCGATTCGATATATCCTGTTGAGCTTGAGATAAAAGATACCACAGAGTCTGACACATCTGTTTCATATTTGGATATTTTACTTAAAAAAGACATTAATTGTAATCTAACAACCAAGCTCTACGATAAACGTGATGACTTGTCAACTTCCCTTACGTATGCAGCAATATACTGAGTACCTTCATCACCTGCACACGGAGTTTATATATCTCAGTTCATTCGATACGCAAGAGCATGCTCTACGTATGTACAATTTTTAAAACGAGATAAATTATTGACAAACAAGTTGATGAGACAAGAATATCAGCTGTCTCGTTTAAAGTCATCAGTTCGTAAGTTCTATGGTCGATACAATGACCTTGTCAGCAAATACAATTTATCATTGAGTCAAATGCTGACTGACGGTTTTCATATTAATTGTATGTTCATTATTCATACACTGAATTGAAGACGGATTTTTCCGTTATTTCCCGATCATGACAAGGAGCACACGGCCTCTGTGACAGGTCGGCAGGAGATGCTCACTCCTCCATGGCACTTGATCCCACCTCTGATGTTTTGGAGGTCCGTGTTTCCTCTGCTCCTATTTTGTATTGTTTTTCTGGACTTTTGATCTTGAATACTGTTTGATATCTCCATATGTTTCGTTCTGTAGTAATTTAAGAAGCATAAAATACATGTATGATTATTTCATTCGCCACAGCCTCGCCAAAAATATAGTCCTTAGATTTCAAACCCATTTTTCCATTTCTATTCAATGTTTACAATCATCAGGGGAAAATAGAAAACTATGGTAAACATTCTTCATGTTTTCCTGTAGGTTACACTGTTTAAAAAAATGCGAAATAAAACATGTGTTTTATAGTAGATGTGCCATCAGAAGACTTGTCAACTTCCCTTACGTATGCAGCAATATACTGAGTACCTTCATCACCTGCACACGGAGTTTATATATCTCAGTTCATTCGATACGCAAGAGCATGGTCTACGTATGTACAATTTTTAAAACGAGATAAATTATTGACAAACAAGTTGATGAGACAAGAATATCAGCTGTCTCGTTTAAAGTCATCAGTTCGTAAGTTCTATGGTCGGTACAATGACCTTGTCAGCAAATACAATTTATCATTGAGTCAAATGCTGACTGACGGTTTTCATATTAATTGTATGTCCATTATTCATACACTGAATTGAAGACGGATTTTTCCGTTATTTCCCGATCATGACAGGTCGGCAGGAGATGCTCACCCCTCCATGGCACTTGATCCCACCTCTGATGTTTTGGAGGTCCGTGTTTGCTCTGCTCCTATTTTGTATTGTTTTTCTGGACTTTTGATCTTGAATACTGTTTATCTCCATATGTTTCGTTCTGTAGTAATTTAAGAAGCATAAAATACATGTATGATTATTTCATTCGCCACAGCCTCGCCAAAAATATAGTCCTTAGATTTCAAACCCATTTTTTCCATTTCTATTCAATGTTTACAATCATCAGGGGAAAATAGAAAACTATGGTAAACATTCTTCATGTTTTCCTGTAGATTACACTATTTAAAAAAATGCGAAATAAAACATGTGTTTTATAGTAGATGTGCCATCAGAAGTTTATCGCAAATATCATATGTTTTTGGTATATTTCAAATATTTAGTCCACATATAGTTATTTAACTCGGTCACTTCAGAAAAGTTCTCTCCTCTTTGGTTGCTCAAAACATTAAGTATTGGACGTTTGTGTTCGTGTTTTCTAGGTTCTTCAGAGAGAAATATGAATAAAATGTTGCAAGCGAATTAACCCACATTTTCGTATGTGAAATTCCCTTTGAAAAAGCCACGCATGGCGTCTTTAAAAAAAACAACAATAAAAATGATGTCTGGATCTGAAGAAAAGCTCTGATCAATAGAACCAAAATTTATGCTTTGTTAGTTTCTTTTTGTATGAGGAATAGGAAATACATTTTCCTCTTATTTCCATGAGAAGGGTTTCTAAAAACAATTGATCATTTATCGTAAAGACTAATTCTTCATCATTAACTTGCTGTAAGTTTTCCATTAAATATATAGGTACAGCATACTGTTTCTTAACATTCTTAATGACTTCATTTATAGTATTAAGAAATTTCTCATCACTAAGAAGGGAATTATTAAATTTCCAAAGACCTTTACCTTTTTTAAAATCATTAAAAGCTAAAGATAAACTAATCATGGAATGATCAGACCTATAACATGTTTCAATTGTACATCCTACTTCACTTGGCAATAAATTTTCTGAAATCAGAAAGAAATCAAGCCTGCTTTGTTTTAATGGGTTTTTTTTCCTCCATGTGTATCTTAGAGTGTCTGGATGAAATTGTCTGTATATATCGATATAACCCCCATCTTCCATAAAGTCAAGAACCTTTTGCCTTGCTTTTGGATTATTTATATGTTTGTAATTATAATAATCAATATCTGGGTTCAATACAAGGTTGAAATCACCACATACAATGACATTATCACAGTTAAAATCATCTATACAAGTTTGTATGTTTTCATAGAAGTCTGGATTATCATTATTTGGGCCATAAATATTACAAAGAAGCAGCTTTTTTTCCTCTGTTTTGAATTCTAGAAAAAGATAATTTCCGTCAGCATCCCCTTTTTGTTTTAAAGTCTGTATATCAAAGTTATTATTAACAAGAATAGCTACTCCCCTCGAATTTGAGGAAAATGAGCTAAAATAGCAATCAAAACCCCATAAATTTTTAACATCATTCTCTGAGTTGGGAGTAAATGAGTGTCTTGTAAACAGTACATATTATAATTCAATCCTTTTAAAAAATTAAAAACATCTCGACGTTTGTTGATATCCCCTAAACCCTGACAATTAACAGATAAAATTTTTAACTTCATCATTAAGTTTAACTGTTATAAAGTTAACATTACCTTTGAGAGCGTGGAGCCATTGTACTTCGAAAGAAGGTGATAGAGAAAGGAGAGAAAGAGAGAGGAAAGCATAGGAAAGAAGAAAGAGAAAAGAAACGTATAAAAAACACATTTTCAGTTCAAAATGGTTGGTTAAGTCCCCAAAGCCTTTCACATAATGTTCTGCGTTGTAATTTGTAGTCAAACGATACCGGAACAGTGTCTACGAATACTAGTACAGAGAGTTCTGAACGTGGCAAATAGATATCCGGAATAGTTTACTGTTCATTTTTCACTTTCTTCTATCTTTTCATCGATATCGTCTAGGATCTCAAATCTAACCCTCTGTTTATTGCTCGTTAATTCACCATAGACACTGCCGTTGAAATACCATGCGTTACTAATCCTGCGATGTTTTTTCAGGCGTTCGATTAGTATAGCATTCTGCCTGGTAACGTCGTCTGAAAGCCAGAGTTCTCCGTTCGTCTTGGTCTTAATGACAGATCTTTTACACATTACTGCACTCTTCGCGCCGTTGTTTTTCAGTTTAACTAGAATCGGTTTAGGTGTATTAGGCTTACCCGGGATTCTATGGATTGCAATGACATCGCTTTCTAGGATCCGCACCCCACATTCTCTTTGAATCACCTGATTAACAACTTCCATTACATTTTCCCCCTGTGTCTGAGGAACACCATTGAGCTTGAAGGAGTTTTTCCTAGAATACTGTTCGTTGCGATTTGCAGTAACATAGGCCTCACGGGCAAAATAATTTGTGTCTTCCGATTCTAATTCAAGCTGTGCTATCCTTTGATTCAATTTTTCGATCGTATCATTTTGTTTATCGATAACCTTCTGCATTGTCTCTTTGTTTAAGGGGGATGTACAAGCCATATTTGATCTAGTCTGGTGTAAAATAAGAAATATCAAGAATGCGCTTTATACTCTACTAAACTAGCCCAAAGTTACTCAAAGTGCTAATGCACTTATTACCTACTGTTAGAGACCAAAATTAATAAATAATTAAGTTTATTTTGTTTTAATTAGGGGGAAATTAATCATGTTAGAACTGCGCAGCTACAGCATTCATTAGATAAAAAATGCATTGAGAATGGTGTTAGTTTGATTCATTGATAATATGGCTACAACCATTTGTTTCGCTTTTTTCTTGTCATTATCCATAATTCTTGAAAATTTTATTTCTCATATGGGTGTCTTCCTGAGGCCATGTGTTTATTTCGTCCGCCATTCCTCTGTCACACAGAGTTCGAATAACATTGATTTTAGAATAAATGCGACCATAATAACATCAAGACAAGAAATTACTAAGTAATAATCATTAGATTATATTACTTGCTACTTTAATTTGTTGCATCGCATCGTCTGATTAATGAAAAAACGCAATTTTAACCCCACTCAAGCAAATCGGGAAAAACTGTTCTGTTTGCAGCTCGAATTTCCTTGTTAATATCATTCCACTGAGCACGTGGTTGGCATGTGCATATATCTGCTGTAGATAGATGCGTTTATTATCATGATTATATTTAATTTTTCATGGAACAAGTCTTGACAATTTGTTGGTTCCTTTAAAACTCAAGAAAAAGATAAAAAATGTCCTAAACATATGTGTTTACGTCGGGTCTTTTTTCTGTGGCGATAGAAGTTATTTTCAAATGGGGCACTGCAAGGAGGATGCTTAGCATTTAATTTGAAAATGTTAAACAATATGCGGTGCATGAATAACAAATATTAATTACATGTCTTACATTCGAAAAGTTGGTACATATGTCTATTTTGTTTAGCAGTTAGATAGAAACAATAAACAGTTATAAGATTTCCTTCAGGCACCTCACATAAATAGCTAGATTGTTTGCAATGACCCACACATTGTATGGAGTAATGTTTGGACATAAAAACGCATCATGTCTCATTGTGTTGACAACGTTGTAAGCTCTCGCTCATTGAACACACGAAACTTGATAAAATATATTGATTTGTTTCTTTGAAATTTAGAAGCAAGCGCAATGTTTGCAAAGAAAGGTCCATTGCATATGTTATGTCTAACATCACAAAAAAAGTGAGAGGCTACCCCCCCCCC
>NW_026922178.1:0-19356 GCF_032062105.1 Saccostrea cuccullata | reverse complement strand
TCCACAATTGGAACAATATCTGGATGCATCATCTTTGCAGTTGTGGTTCCTTTTATGGCTTATCTTGTCACTCATTAAAAATGTTGGTAAAATCCAGGTTCTGAGACATGTCTGGTTTTATGCATCCATGATAATTTAAATTCATATTGTAACGAAAATTACCATTAAATACATAATTGGATTGGTTATTTACAGATACCTCTCTAGAGTACAAGAGCTTAAATTATACCGATATAAGCATATTATAGGACAATATTTTTTAAAAATAAAATTGATAATGGTTCTGTTATTAAAAAGTATTGATTGATTGTTGTTTTACGTAACATTCGAGATTTTTTTTACTCATCAATAGAAATGTCAACATATATCGATAAAGGGCTTCAAATTTAGACCATTTCTCGGCACTTATACCATTAAAAAACGAGGGATCTTTACCGTGTCACCATGTTCCTTACCACAGGTCCTCGGTTTTTATGGTCTTATCCGAAAAAACCGTAACTTTCACCTCAAAGTACTCAGCGCTTTGCAAAAATGTTAGGGGTGTGCAATATTACCGGTATATCGGTATATTGCGGTATTCTCCACCACGATAATATATCGCGATATGAAAATCAGATACCGGTATTTCACGATATATATATATAAATATATAAAAACCTCCTTCATTGTAGAAACTGCTGAAATAATACTTGTAACTGCCTCAGGCTTTTTCAATCTCGTTAAAACAATACTTCGTCAGCTTTCAGAGAAAGAGATAGAAAGAGTTCAAGAGAAAGATAGAGAGAAAAGAGAGAGAGAGAGCGCGTTTAATTTACTGTTGCAATTTTAAATATCTTACTTTAAATATGATTTATAATTAATTATAAGACTTTAAAATAAAACTAATAAGAAAGATATGTTAAACATTTCTACAGGGTGTATACCAAGTGTATTGTGGTTCTCAAAATCTCGCATCGAATCTACATGAATGACATCGCGATGAAATGTCAAGTTCAATATACATGTTCATATTACAAGTAAATGGTCATCCGTGTTTTAACTTGAAGATGTGTTGCTCTAATTATTTTTTTATAACTTTCAGGCCATTTTAAACACCTTCATGCTATACCAGGAGCATATTTATTAAGGGGGATGTACAAGCCATATTGGATGTAGTCTGGTGTAAAATAAGAAATACCAAGAATACGCTTAATACTGTACTAAACTAGCCCAAAGTTACTCAAAGTGCTAATGCACTTATTACCTACTGTTAGAGACCAAAATTAATAAATAATTAAGTTTATTTTGTTTTAATTAGGAGGAAATTAATCATGTTAGAAATGCGCAGCTACAGCATTCACGAGATGATAAATGCATTGAAAATGGTGTTAGTTTGATTCATTGATAATATGGCTACAACCATTTGTTTCGCTTTTTTCTTGTCATTATCCATAATTCTTGAAAATTTGATTTTTCATATGGGTGTCTTCCTGAGGCCATGTGTTTATTTCGTCCGCCATTCCTCTGTCACACAGAGTTCGAATAACATTGATTTTAGAATAAATGCGACCATAATAACATCAAGACAAGAAATTACTAAGTAATTATCATTAGGTTATATTACTTGCTACTTTTGTTTGTTGCATCGCATCGTCTGATAAATGAAGAAACGCGATTTTAACCCCACTCCAGCAAATCGGGAAAAACTGTTCTGTTTAAAGCTCGAATTTCCTTGTTAATATCATTGCACTGAACACGTGGTTGGAATGTGCATATATCTGCTGTGGATAGATGCGTTTATTACCATGATTATATTTAATTTTTCATGGAACAAGTCTTGATAATTTGTTGGTTTCTTTAAAACTCAAGTAAAAAAAAAAAATGTCCTAAACATATGAGTTTACGTCGGGTCTTTTTTTCTGTGGCGATAGAAGTTATTTTCAAATGGGGCACTGCAAGGAGGATGCTTAGCATTTAATTTGAAAATGTTAAACAATATGCGGTGCATGAAAAACAAATATTAATTACATGTCTTACATTCGAAAAGTTGGTACATATGTCTATTTTGTTTAGCAGTTAGAAAGAAACAATAGGCAATTATAAGATTTCCTTCAGGCACCTCACATAAATAGCTAGATTTCTTACAATGACCCACACATTGTATGGAGTAATGTTTGGACATAAAAACGCATCATATCTCATTATGTTGACAACGTTGTAAGCTCTCGCTCATTGAACATACGAAGCTTGATAAAATATATTGATTTGTTTCTTTGAAATTTAGAAACAAGCACAATGTTTGCAAAGAAAGGTCCATTGCATATGCTATGTCTATCATCGCAAAAAAAGTGAGAGGCTACCCCCCCCCCCCCCGAAAATCCTATGTTTGTTTGTTTTTCTAAATAGTGCCAAAGATTCAAAAAGTTTGCATTACTTAAGTATGTGATAGAACATGTACTAGCCTTATATGACCATTTGTTATAAAAATATTTGGTTGCCCTCTCTCCCGATCTACTGTCTATCTAGAAATGGCCCGACTCAATTTTTTTTTTACATCCCATTACACGATATTTTTTTTCTTCCTTTAACAAATATGTTTAATTTTTAAGGATTTTTTTTTCTCACCTATAAATACCGACCCAATAATTTTCCCCTGAGTTGGGAGGACCACCAAACGTCATTTCTATGATGGTATAAAATATTTAATTGTGTTGATTTTTTTTCTTTACTCTGCAAAATTGTAATTTTGACAAAATGGGCAAATAGAAAATAGTTTCTTATTCATTAAATCTTCTAACCCACTCTGAATGATTTCATTCCTTTTCATATGTAATGTTGCTCCGCTGTAATGAAAATTGTAAATGTTTATTTGACAGAGTATACGAGGGATGATCAAAAAGTAAACGGTATCTTAGGTATTTGATAGTTATCTTATTGTTGAAATATTCGAGTATTTTTCAAAGTGTAATTTGGAAGTCTTTGATAGCATATTGCTTAATTAAAAACACATCCCAAGATAACATAACAAAAATCATATTTAGCCATTTGCCTTCCTTCATTAAAACGATCTATCCAATCATTGATTGAATTTATAGGAAGTCATTTGTCTTAATAAACTGTGAACAAAGTCTTATACGGTACTTCAAAGGCATTTTTAAGATATACCATAAATATTTTAGTCGTTTGTTGAACGAGTTCCACTGAGACAATCATTTTTCGTCAAAAGTACCTGCATAATGACGTAATTTTCACATTGTGAGCAAAACTTTATTCAGCATATGCTATTTATAGAATTTGTGTCTGGCTATGTGTGCACTAAATTTGTTTCTAATCTGAATTGTGGTTTTGTAGATACACATGTATAGAGATAGTTCGCGAACTTTTTGATCACCCCTCGTACTAGTAGGTACTAAAACAAGGTCATTCATATCGATTTTATGTGTTTAATTTCTTTGTGTTTCAATAGTGATAATTAAACTGTTAATAGATATTATAAGTTATCTGTGGCAAACTTACAAACTCTCAATTTTTAACTTTGATGGTGTTCATTTTTCCTTTACTTGAATCAAAGAGATTTAGATTTTTGTTTATATCAATACGTACACTATTTAACAACTGTTCGATAACAATACTAAATAAATTACTTCAAGAAACACTATAACACATTTCCTCTTTTAAATTTTAAGTGTTCATATTATTTGAAATATTTTGCAACTGTAATTCTCTTCTACATTTAAAGATTGTTATGTCCCTCCATATTACGAAGAGGTCTGGAAAACAAAATTCTGTGCTAAAAATAGACCACGTGCTGCTATCCATGAACTACTTTCATGGTTCTTTACACTCTTTTTGAAGACAACGATACATTGTTTTGAACTTGAAATTATCATTTAAAAGTTCAAAATTTAGACATTTTCTCAACAAATGGTTGTAGAGAGAACATTGATGCACAGTTTGCATATTTTTTTGGATTTTTTAAGGCTTTGCTGAATTCTGTAGCTGCGCAGTTCTAAGGAGCATATCAAAAGCATTTTTCTGCAAAAGTATAGATTATTTATGCACAACATGCATTCAGTTATGCATATTTATTGTATCTTTATCATAAAGACTTAAAATTTGATCAAAATATAATGTATTTTAGCCATTTGAAGTAATGTTTACATTTTGTTCTCACTGCACTAAAGGTGGCCGTACATCCCCCTTAAATCACTAGATACAGGCCATTTCCTGATGTGAAATTAGGTCGGGTTAGACTAAAACACCAAAACACTCAAAAAATAAGTCAAAATTTCTTTCTGGCTTTAATTTTATTCTGTAAATACAATAATTTTTTTCCCATATAGTATGTATTGTTTTAATCTTGAATAGCATTTCATGCTACTTCATTACCCCCCCCCCCCCAAAAAAAAAAAAATTATAATAATAATAAAAAGACAAAAGTTTATATATTCTGTATAAACTTTTTTTTTAATTTGAAAATTCTCCATGGGGGTTCATTTTGTTATTATTTTACCTGGTATTTGATTAAAAGTAAAGTGTTATAATTATGTGTGCAATTAATGTATTATCCCTCCTCCCCCTTTACAACTTAAAGATAAATTCAAATATATAGTCTTTGAATTTGACAGTATTTCAAACATTCTGCTCGAATTTATTTATGATAATTAAAATCTACAATATATTGCAATATATTGCAATATTCAAAGTAAAATATTGCAATATATCGCAATATGGTTTTCACTCGCAATACCCAACTCTAAAAAATGTATCTCCTTTTCTCGACTAAAGTCAGTCGCTGCAAGGTTTCGAAACCACGACCTTTAAAAAACGAAGAGGGGGTTAAATAAAAAAAGAAAGGAAAATTACTATACAATCAATATGTACTGGTACCTGTTGCAAAAACAGGAAATAAGATTTTCTTAACGTTTGTTTGCGAGGCTCATTATTTTAAATGTACTGTAGAGGAACTCGGATTTAACTCTGGAAGTGTTTAGTCAAATTAAACTCATTGTTCCCTTTCTAAGGAGGAAATTCTTCAAAGCCTTTTTCAAATGTAAAATATTTCCAACAATTGAATTATCATATTGAATTCAAAAACAACATACGGTAAACATCTAAACAAACAAAAATACACAGTGAGTTCCAAGAAATGTACTACAAAGTCTCTTTCAATAGTTCTTACTAAAATATTAACAGCAATGAAGTAGATACCTCATGAGTACTATGCCTCAACATATTTGAGATAAGGTGTTAATCAGATTTTGATACACTCAAACTCCAAGGAACTTTCAGAAAATTTAAAATGCTAGAGGCAGAACCCTGCTTCGGAGGTCATGAATTATACAATTTTGGCAAAGGGGTTATTGTCATTATAACCATGAATGCACTTGCTTATCACAATGCACAGAAAAAGATATTTTATTAGTCAACCAAAAAAATTAATAATTTACTTCAAAACGTATGATTTTTATTACTCTATATAACCATTTCCCAAGATAAATTAGGGTTGTGCAAGAGTCAGTAAAATATAATCAATAAGAAAGAAAACAAACCCTAATGTCAACTTCGTACATTTCATTTTATTTTTTACATTTCCATTTGCTATTTAACCATTCGAATTCAGTCTTGCATGGAATTGGTTAGTTGGAACACTCATAGTTATTAGATTTTATTACATTCAATCAGGCACATGTTTACCAATCTGTCTTATTTAAAGCTCCTTGCTTATACAAAAGGACATCTATTATTATTTATCAATTTTAAAAAGAAAACTTACTTGTTGTGCACGACTTAAAAATTAACCTGTATAAAAGACAAGTTTTTCCAACAGCGTCATATCCCAGCACCAACACCTTGGTGGATATATCAATGCAATTAGATGTTTCCATTTAAAAATACACAAAAACAGCAGAGCAGGTGAACATTTCCTCCAGTTCATGCAAAATACGGAACAATGTGTAAAACAGAAATCTCCTTTTTTTTTCTATACTAACAATATGGAAAATACAATTATTATTTTCCTTTATTTAAAAAAAAAAGGAACAAAACATCTTGATAATGCAAGATATAACACCTTTATAAGTGTCAGTAAGGGATTAGAAGGAAAACAGAATACATGTACAAGATTTTACTTAGAGTTAGAATGCTACAAGCTTTACACTTAAGTGTTTGAAACCTCTAACACATTCAGACAGTAGCGGAGTTATCTGAAAGGAAAAGGATATGCAGGAAGTACATAAGAAACCGAAACATTTAATACCTTTACTGTGACTGGTGGAAGTCGATGACTTTCACGTTTATCTCATATTACTAAGTGCAAAAAGCGGAAGCTCGGTGTGTTTTTTATTAAATTTTATTTAAGTACATGTATCTAAAAGTCAGTTTTAAGTAAAAGGAACACGGAAAATATACCTGTGTAATTTTAGATTAATAGAATTCTAAAATGTAAATAAGATTAAATTGTAAACAAAGGGCAATGTATTGATACGTGAATATCATACATTTTAAATGTTACAGTATATGGAAAACCCCCGATATGAAATATGAATACATGTATAACGACCAGTAATCAAGCTCAAAAATCCATAGAAATTTTTTAACTGAAAACAGAAATGCACGAATATCGAACCCCATCAGAGGCTGTACAAGATACTACTCAGTATCCCCGTCACGTCATGTTATTCTTGTTATGACGTAATTGGGAATGCTATAATAATTTGTATGAAAAACGTCGTTAAACATTTGACTTGACGATAAATTTTAATTGTTCACTATTTATTCAATTTGTAGAGTGTGACTTTAAGCGACACTGTAGCATCAACTTATTTGTCAATAACTTGACTCGCCTTTTTTTCGTATGTAGAACAAGTTCTTGCACATGAATCAACTTCCAAACGTAAACGCCCTAGGCTGATGATAACCGTAACGCTACTAGGATAAATTGCTCCATATGTAATGGAAAATAACGGTAGGAAATGGAGGCACCTGATCCCACCTCTGATGTTGTAGGAGTCCAAATTTCCTCTGCTTCCAATTTGTTTTGTTTTAATAGATTTGTTCGATATCTTCAAAGTTCATTTATACTTCTTTAAATTAAGACTGACAATTAGAAAAAGAGTCATTTTTCTTCAAAACTTCTGCATGACAGTTCAACTTTGAAGTATTTGTAAGATTGACTTTGACTTCTAATTTTAAGAGGCCTTTGAATAGCAGTATTGACCGCTTGAAGTGCCACTTACTACAGTATATAAAATCCACTGTATATACGATCTAGAGATAGTGGTCACCTTGCAAGTCATTAATAAAAGTATTGTGCCGTTGATGTACCAACAAATAAATTAAGTACAAACAATATCATTTACATGAAGGAATGTCAACCATTCTAAAATTTATACATTTTTTAAATAATCATAAATGGATGCAAAAACAGGAAATAAACATAGGTAATCAGAGATTACTGAGCTCACCTCAACGAATGTTGTCTTTAAGTAAGGCAAATTAAGTCACACAATTAACCAACAAAAAGTGTACATTCAAAAATGCAAAATTTATGCAATTTTGATACTTTGGAATAGACCTACATAAAAACTTAAAACTAGTTCTTCATCATGAAAATGTAATTAAAATCCAGCATCTGAAGCAAGATTGAGAGTTTTCATCCCTTGATGCATCATTTGTGCAACTTTGGTTTATATAAGCCTTATAGTTTCTTGGTGATAGACCTGCACCCATAACTTTTACGAGGTCTATTATCTGGAAAATGTATGTCGAATTCAGCATCTGAAGCAAGTCCATTAGTGTGCATCCTAAGATGTATCATCCATGCAAGTTTGTTCAACATAGAGCTCAAAGTTACTTGGAAATGAAACCTGTATAAAAAACTAACCTTTTCACTAATCCAGAAAATGTAGGTCAGATTCAGCTTCTGAAGCCAACCTAGTAGAATGCACCCTTAGATGTACCATCCATGCAAGTTTGGTCATTATAGGGCTCAAAGTTACTTGGAAATGAATCCTGCACCATAAACTTTAACCTGTTTACTCGTCCAGAAAATGTAGGTCAGATTCAGCATCCAAAGCAAGTCTGGTAGTATGCATCCTAAGATGTACCATCCATGCAAGTTTAGTCATTATAGGGTTCATAGTACCTTGGAAATGAAACCTGCACCAAAAATTTTAACCTGTTCACTCAACCGGAAAATGTAGGTCAGATTCAGCATCCGAAGCAAGTCTTGTAATATGCATCCTAAGATGTACCATCCATGCAAGTTTGGTCATTATATGTCTCATAGTAACTTGGAAATAAAACCTGCACCAAAAACTTTAACCTGTTCACTCAACCGGAAAATGTAGGTCAGATTCAGCATCCGAAGCAAGTCTAGTAGAATGCATCCTAAGATGTACCATCCATGCAAGTTTGGTCATTATAGGGCTCATAGTATCTTCGAAATGAAAACTGCACCAAAAACTTTAACCTGTTCACTCAACCGGAAAATGTAGGTCAGATTCAGTATCCGAAGCAAGTCTGGTAGTATGCATCCTAAGATGTACCATCCATGTAAGTTTGGTCAACATAGGGCTTATAGTTACTCGGAAATGAGACCTACACCAAAAACTGCACCAAAAATGTTAACCTACACCAAAAACATTAACCTGGTCATTCCTTTGCTGAAAATGCAGCATCTGAAACTTTGACTGGTACAATGAAACACACTAGAAACATCTTCCATGCATGTCTAATCAATAGAGGACATAGAAGTACATGTACTTAAAAAGAAAACTGCTCAAAAAAACTTAACCTTAAAACGGGACGCCGACGCCGACACCGACGCCGAGGGTATCACATAAGCTCCCCCAACTTCGTTGTGGTGAGCTAAAAATATGTCAACATTATCGGGCCATCATTGGTTAAATCAGATTCTTGCAATAACAGTGCGCTGATACATGGAATAAATAGTACCTTAAGTTTATATCACAAAACACAGGAACTAAAATAGCTCTTGAAGAGTCGAATGAAATAGGCGTACGCTTCGAGTTGAAAACGGTCCAAATAGCAACTACAGTACGTAAATTATGAACTCGGTCTTAAGGAAGGAATGTAGCAATATGCTCATCTGTGTTCATCTGTGCTTGAAATCGGTACAAGTACTTGTGTATTTCCCTTTAAGCTGTCACCCATCTACATTCCAATATTGATAAATTACATTCAACTTTTCGAGTGGTTTCTGATCAATTTTTTTTCGAATATTTATGTATTTAGCATAGTCTCTTATACAATATCTTGCTAGAGAATTACAATATCAAGTGGCGGGGTTGTCAGAACTATGATAACATTCAGATATGTACAGTGCATCAAGTCTCAAGTCCTTGTGACTTGTTCTTTATATATATTTATTTTATTTAGTTATTACTACCCGTGATCGGAATTAACGTCTACTTACACTTTCACTTTGTTCGGCGTATTGTCCACAAGCGAACCTAGTGACAAGGCAAGTCTTTCCTGCAGCACACTTTCCTAATGTTACAACCTTGAAGGAACAGCTTAACGTCCCCGATGTCGCCATTGTATTATGACATACGTAATATTTACTCTCTATCTGTATCTTTGATAATAATGCGTGCATCGCGATTTCCTATCATATTTCCTTGGTTACGAAGCTTTGGATACTCTAAACCAGGAAATGTCATAGAAACAAATGCAAGACATACTTCCGCCAAATAAAAACATACTCAAAGATATAATAAGCTAGTGTTAAAAAAATACTGCCACTACCAAACATATGCTACATTTTGAAGGAATTTGAAGATTAATGATGAAGAACTCGGGGCAGGATTTATTTTAGAAAGTAGACGATTTTTTTCCCCAATAAGAAATTACCATTTCTTTTAATAAATGCAGGTAAAGAAATAAACCTATGAGAGAGCCACAATCTTAAACCATTATATATTCTCTATTGTAGATATGTACTGATAAAACACAACTGTAAACTGGCATTCATTGAACCATGCTTTCAAGACAGCATGAGACACTAAATCCCATTTTCTGTCAACGTGTCCGTCTGCCAGTCTGTCACATCGGTCATAACTTTTGAAGGAAAAGAGAATTTCAAAGTGTTTTCCAATTTCACATCACATTACCTGTAACCTTTCAAATATCCATGACTTTTAGCCCTGTGACCTTGACAAGATGTTTGCGAGCATGCTATCATTTACCTCTTGACCCTGACCTAATTTCAAAAATTTTAACTCTTGTGATAACTCTTGAATGACATATACTAGGGCGTTCATATTTGACACAATTTACCATAAATAATGGCATCCCATCCAACATCTTCGCTAGCCAAGGGTTTCTGATACGCTACTCTCCTCATAATCCCTTGGCATACGGTGTTGACAGAAGTTTTTTTTTTCTCGATTTCTGATTGGGATTCGGTACACCGTTGCGTTCGGTATACTTCTTGACTTTTTAATCTCGGAAGTGAAAAACGCAAGTAAACAACTATCCGTAAGATAACATGCAATTCTATGAATATATATGGTGTCATCCAATATCTTCTACATATGTGATTAAGAATCTATATTGAAGCTTCCGATTTGTACTAAAAATAATAAATAAACATAACTCAATTATTGCTTTCTCAATTATTCTTGAAAAAAAAACAACTTTGATTTAATTGTTTTATATTTACATCCAGTGACCACTGAATATTTTCTCCTTTATTTCTTAAGAAACCCCATTGCGTTCATCACTGCATAAACTACAGTAGGCATGTCGCCTGTGCAGATTTCTTAATCAGTGGCTGTTCCATCAATGAAACGTATAAAGACGTTGGCAGGGGCGGATACAGGATTTGTGGTTAGGGGGGGCGTGGATAACTTTGTTGAGGCAAGGGGTCTGGGGGCCGCCTTAAGGCCCCCAGTGGGTCCAGGGCGAAGCCCTGGTGGGGGCCCAGGGGGCGAAGGTCCTGGAAGCTCCTGGGTTTTCGTGTATTTTAGAGTAAAACCAGGCACAATAATAGTGCATATTTTTCAATTATTTTTGTTAAAAGTATATAGCATATAGGTGGGGCCCAGGGGGCGAAACCCCCGGAAGCTCCTGGGTTTTCATGTATTTAAGAGTAAAACCAGGCACATATTAACAAGTGTATTTTTTTCAATTATTTTTGTTAAAAGTATATAGCTTATAGGTGGGGGCCCAGGGGGCGAAGCTCCTGGGTTTTCGTGTATTTTAGAGTAAAACCAGGCACAATAATAGTGCATATTTTTCGATTATTTTTGTTAAAAGTATATAGCATATAGGTCCGGATGTTTGAATAATAAATGTATTGAATGTTTCTCAGTTCTCATTTTATTGTAACACATGCCACTATATAATAAACAATTTAATTACTTATAACTTACTTATAGTGGTATTGGTTAGTGATGTACCAAAGTACGACGTGTGTAATACTAGTCAAATCATACTTTGAATGGTGGGGGCCCAGGGAGCGCAGCCCCCGGAAGCTCCTGGATTTTTGTGTATTTTAAGAATAAAACCAGGCAGAATAACAGTTATTTGGTTAGTTTTGTACCAAAATGTGGCATTATAAATATTAGTCACATCATACTTTGAAAATTTTAGGGGGGGGGGCGTGCGCCCCCCACGCCCCCCCTTAAATCCGCCAGTGGTTCGCATCATTAATACAATAATTAATCTTTTTAATTCTACTTTAATTGATTATTTAAACAGATATAAATATAAACAATAAAATGTCTTTCTTTGTTTGTTATTACTGGAATGAACGGTCGCAGCTATTGCAGAAAAAATTTACATAACCCGCTTACGCGGGTTATGTATTTTTCTACAACAGCTGCTTCCGTTCATTCCAGTAATAACAAACAAAGAAAGCATTTTATTGTTTAAAAACACGCGTGTTTATTTCTGTCGATGACGCAATCTGTGCGTACCTGATAGAATCGAGATCACGTGACGAAAACAATCGTCTTTTGACTTCACGGTATCAGCGTATGCCAAGGGTTCATGAGGAGAGTAGCGTATCAGAAACCCTTGGCTAGCGAAGATGCCCATCCAATAACACACCGAAAGCAGGGAACCACAATTCTTTGCTTATTAATTTCAGTTCTAAAATATATACTAGCAAAAATATTGGTCCCATGTTCCTATCAGTAGGAGCCTGAGAATAAGATACAATTGTAAGCTTTCAGGAAAAGAAATTAAATATTAACTTTAATGGTAGTTCTTACAATTTAAAAGTTACTCCTGCAGAAATGTATCCCTCTAATTAGAAAAGCTTGAAATATTTAAGATTTCAACAAACTTGTAGGGAAACAAGAAGACATATATAGTATTAAAGCAGTATAATATAAAGATTCAAATTAAAACAACTTTCTGTATCAATGAAATTCATACTTTTTTAAAAATTAAAATCATATTTGATACTATAGGCTAAAACAGAGGGTTTTTTTTAAAGCAGATATTAGAATAATTTCTCAAAAGCTGCTATATATATGATATATACTTAAATATGAAATCTTAAGGTAAATCCTCTGAACAATGTACTTAAATTTAAAAAAAATACACATTATGTATAAACTTACAGGCCTGTTTCCCTCAATAAAAATTCCCTCAGAATACTGTGTAATGAGACTAGTTTTTCCAGCAGCTGCATCTCCCAGAACTACCACCTTAACTAACACTGGCCATCCTGATTGCATTTTAGGAATACAGAGTAAATAGTTTGTTCTAAGTGCTTTTGGTCATACATTTCGCTTCCTGATCAGTGCTTATTGTACCATGTAAGTAGTGTATATATGTGTATCCTATCCAAACACCTACTTGCATGGTTGGCTATGTATTAAAAGGAAATTGTTTTAGGTGTGGATAAGGAGCTTCCCAATGTTTAAAAGCATGGGTTATATTTAATTTTTTAAAATTTATTATCAAAAGAATGCTATTTCTTACATATACATGCTATATAAATTTTTTGATGAATTAGCATCAAATGTCTAAATAATTTTCCAATGATTATATTTTATACATATATTTGTACACCACTGTTACAGAAATTATTAAATGGGTATGCATAAAAATATTTATAATCAATTTTAATAGGATCTATACAAAAAACAAGGTACATCAACTACCTATGCCCCTAACCCCCATCTCTTCCCTTTAATCTCTGGAGAAAAAGTTATTCATATACTAATACTGATTACTGAAGTCCGAACATACTATTTCAACCAAATAATGTTATTATTTCCTTGCTGTTATACAATTCTTAATAAAACCTTATCCCTATCACAGCTATAATAATCATAATATCATTGGCAAACCGCACACTGTTCTATTGTAATTTTTATTCACTTTCTTTATATTCTTTTTTTAAATAAAACTAGAACTGTCCAATCAGGACAAAATACCCCCCGCTGGGTTTTTCAGAAGTAAGTTTTTGCATAATAAAGATATGTATCAAACACGAATTATAAAATTTTTCTTCCAGTGACCTTGAACTTCCCCAAATGACCTTGGGTCAAGGTCATGACACACCCTTGGGTCATAGGCAATCTTTGAGTGAAATAAGAACCTACCAAGTTTATCAATAAGAAAGATATGGACCGGACACGAATTATGAAATTTTTCTTCCAGTGACCTTGAACTTCCCCACATGACCTTGGGTCAAGGTCAAGACACACCCTTGGGTCATGGGCAATCTTTGTGTGAAATGAAAACCTACCAAGTTTATCCTTAAGAAAGATATGGACCAGACACGAATTATGAAATTTTTCTTCCAGTGACCTTGAACTTCCCCAAATGACCTTGGGTCAAGGTCATGACACACCCTTGGGTCATGGGCAATCTTTGTGTGAAATGAGAACCTACCAAGTTTATCCATAAGAAAGATATGGACCGGACACAAATTATGAAATTTTTCTTCCAGTGACCTTGAACTTCCCCAAATGACCTTGGGTCAAGGTCATGACACACCCTTAGGTTATAAGCAATCTTTGTGTGGAGTAGTAGATTCTAATGTCCCTCTGTAAGAAAGATATGGACCGGACACGATTGCACAGACAGACGGACAGACGGACGGACAGACAGACAGACGGACAGACGGACAGACAGACAGACGGACAGATGGACAGACAGACAGACGGACAAGGTGATTCCTATATACCCCCCCAAACTTCGTTTGCGGGGGGTATAAAAATGTTAACATTTATTTTCAGTTTCTCATATTTCTATGTTTCTATATTTAAGTTCCAAGGTTATTGTAAAGTCTTAGTAATTTTAACAGAAGACATGATTTTTCTCTTAAATTATATACCTGTCAATCTAAACTGATGCTGCGGGGGGGGGGGGGGGGGGTCATGACCCAACATTCGGAATTGAAATGTTGCGTCATAGTGAGTGAAGACATTTTTCAAGGTTGGAGTAAAATATGGTCCCTAATATTTAGGCATCAATGCAAACGCATGCATATATATATTGGTGAAAAATGGAACTTTCAGTTCAATAGAATTTTTGCAAAGTTTTATAAACATATGAGGTTTTGTTTAAGTTTCTGGGAAACATTTGTTAGATTCAACATTAATCATCAACATTTTACACAATTAGAAATTTCTAATTAGACATTATATTGAAAGAAACTAGTGCTAATTGTAACGGGGACCGTTACAGATGTTCCCCAAACGCTCCCCAACTACCTTTTGGGGCCATATTCCCTGTAAGCTTCATTAAATAAGACAAACTAGCTCTATGCATCTGAGATTTTAACAACATTTACAAAGAAGTGTACAAAAATCATTTAAACTTTAGCATTGCACGCGTGCACATGTGAATGCATTTGCGTCATGACCATATCATCTTGTCTACACAATCTATATTTTTAATACTGAATATTAAAGTATTTAATCCAAAATTATTTAAAAAATACGCTCATACAAGTGTATGTTTGATTTTACTCATTTCACGTGCACGCACGTGTATACATGAGCATGGTGACCATACCTTCTTGTAGAAGTCCATTACATCTATCTATGTTCTAAATTCCACCCCGTTTTGGTGAAAACTAAGGGAGTTATAGCTGTTTAAAGTTTCAGCCAATCAGATTGCAGCACATGTACACGCATGTGTATGCATGTGCATGGTGACCATACCTACTTGTAGAAGTCCATTTTATCTATCTTTGTTCCAAATTCCATTCTTTTTGGTTGAAAACCAAGGGAGTTATAGCTGTTTAAAGTTTCAGCCAATCAGATTGCAGCGCACGTGCATGCACGTGTTTTCATGATAATTGCTTTATTTCATGTTGTAGGATATCCTAATGCATGGCTATGTTCAAAATTTCAAAGGATTTCGTCAAACAACAAGAAAGATATTGAGACTTTAGTTGCAGCCAATCAGAGCGAAGTGCACGTGCATGCGCGTGAGATCTTGCTATTTTCACCATGTCGTCATGTCTATACTACTAATACATCCTCACATTATGAGTTTCAAAGCATTTCATCTAAAAATAGAACAGTTGTGGCTATATCTACTATATTGGTCATTTCACGTGTTGCACGTGCACGCTCTTGCAAGCACGTGCGCGCAAAATGACCTTGATTCCGCAAATCTACATAACATGTCTACTAACCCTAAAAAGGTTTTACCTACATCGGACGAACAGTTTACAAGATCATTCCCGGACAAAAAAGTTCCAGGAAGAAGAAGAAGAAGAAAAATAATAATAACTAGTGCTAATTGTAACGGGGACCGTTACAGATGTTCCCCAAACGCTCCCCAACTCCCTTTTATAGACATATTCCCTGTAAGCGTAATTAAATAAGACAAACTCTATGCATTTGAGACTTTATCAACGTTTACCCAAAAGTGTACTATGTTCATTCAAATTTTTTCATTGCACACTTGCGCATGTGAATGCATGTGCGTAATGACCATATCATCTTGTCTACACAATCTATATATTTTAATATGCTAAATATTAAAGTATTTAATCCAAAAGTATAAAAAAAACGCTCATTCAAGTGTATTTTTAATTTTACCCATTTCACGTGCACGCAAGTGCATACATGAGCATGGTGACCATACCTTCTTGTATAAGTCCATTACATCTATCTATGTTCTAAATCTCACCCCGTTTGGTTCAAAACCAAGGGAGTTATAGCTGTTTAAAGTTTTAGCCAATCAGATTGCAGCGCATGTACACGTACATGCATGCATGCATGTGCATGGTGATCATGCCTTCCTGTAGAAGTCCATTATATATCTCTATGCTCCAAATCCAATCCTGTTTGGTTGAAAACCAAGGGAGTTAAAGTTGTTTAAAGTTTCAGCCAATCAGATTGCAGCGGCACATGAGCGCACGTACACGCACGTGTATGCATGTGCATGGTGACCATACCTTCTTGTAGAAGTCCATTATATATATCTATGTTCCAAATCCCATCCTGTTTGGTTGAAAACCGAGGGAGTTATAGCTATTTAAAGTTTCAGCCAATCAGATTGCAGTGCACGTGCATACACGTGTTTTCATGATAATTGCTATATATCATGTTGTAAGATATCGTAATACATGACTATGTTCAAAATTTCAAAGGATTTCGTCAAAAAACAAGAAAGATATTGAGACTTTAGTTTCAGCCAATCAGAGCAAAGCGCACGTGCATGCGCGTGAGATCTTGCTATTTTGACCATGTCATCTTGTCTATGCTACTAATATATCATTACAATATGAGTTTCAACGCATTTCATCAAAAATTGAGAAAGTAAGTCTATATCAATTATATTGATAATTTCTTGTGTTGCACGTGCGCGCTCTTGCAAGCACGTGCGCGCAAAATGACCTTGACTAGGCAAATCTACATAACATGTCTACTAACCCTAAAAAGGTTTTACCTACATCGGATGAACAGTTTACAAGATCATTCCCGGACAAAAAAGTACCCAGGAAGAAGAAGAAAAATAATAATAATAAGAAACAGAGTAAAAACAATATGTTCCCCAACTTCGTGTGGGGAACATAATAATAATAAGAAACAGAGTAAAAACAATATGTTCCCCAACTTCGTTTGGGGAACATAATAATGAAAAATTGCATTGGGGGGGGGGGATAAGAAATATTTGTCATTTTATTTCCTATTATTAATTTTATCACACACCACACAAAAAATTGAATAAATTAATTACTACGAAATAAATTATGAAGGACACCTCCCACCCCAAACAAGAATGCTAAATCTCCTTTTTCTTGGCAGTGATGTGGACGAAATTTATTAAAACCAATAAATCACTGAGTTTTGTGGTGTTGTCATTGTCAAATAAGTGCTTGAAATCTAAGTACATATCTGTACAAAAAAAGCGTTTGTTTGCTTCCAGGTTAAACCAAACGATATCTAAAACAAGATTTTATGACATTAGTGGCTTCAAAATGTATACCCAAGGCGAACCAAAAATACTTTTGACAAAACTTGAAAAAAAGCGGTAGATTGGTGAATAAAAGTGGTAGGCGGGAGATGGAGTGAAAAGCGGTAAACTCCCACCTAAATCGGTAGAGTTAACATGTATGAAATAATAGGTGCGTTTCAGGTTCTACCATTGGTAATTTTGTAACATACAAACAGTAACAATTTGTTACCGGTGGGACTCGATGGTAATGGCACTAGTAAACAATGGTTACCATATCTTACACTCTTTTACAAATAAGGCCAAAATAAAATTATAGTTTGTTTGGAATTGCCGCCCGCCTCATTAAAATACCCCCCCGCTCAAAAAATTTTATTGGCAAAATATTAACAATATTTTTTTTTATCGTTTTATCGTCTTACATTGTTTAGTACAAGTTAGTTCGTTCGTCGAAATAGCTTTTTAAAGTCAGGTTTGAGCTCACATTAATTTAACAACTAGGGTCAGTAAAACGCTTTCTTCATAGTATTTATGATGTAGCAATTATAGGTGGCGATTTGACAAAATAAAAGCCGCCAAAATGTCAGACCATGTTGGAAACATTCAAGCGTTGTGTTGAAGAGCAGAACATTTATGCACCTCTATAAAAATAAAAGGTGAATAAAAAATTAAATGGAATGACACATCGATACCTGGAAAGAGCTATTGTAATAGATTGCACATTGAACTTGATAGGTTAAGTCCGTCATGTTGGAATTAAAAATGATCGT
This sequence comes from Saccostrea cuccullata, assembly GCF_032062105.1. Lineage (NCBI taxonomy): Eukaryota > Metazoa > Mollusca > Bivalvia > Ostreida > Ostreidae > Saccostrea > Saccostrea cuccullata. The sequence goes on along the minus strand of NW_026922178.1, from coordinate 1,204 downwards.
TCAGATCCAGTTAAAAAATCCCAAATACTAAAGGAAAAATGTTGTCTGTCAGTATGACAAGTCTTTGAAACGTAATGTTTAAACTGATTCATTGTGAAAACTCGACAACGTACCAAGCACCCCTCCCGGTTTTCCACAAAACATCCCAACTATTCCTAAGAAATTTTGTGTGGTTCAAACTGTTTGAAAGCGTTCTCTTAACAAAGGGGTAAATTTCAAAGAGAAATACTAAGAAATAGACTGATAAAAGTATTGTTTAATAAAGATTTCTCAAAATAAACTAGAAGTTTGATGCTGAAATTTAACTATTAATAAATGAACAGATCTTAACATCTAAATGAGATTAATATTTGAGTTACGATCTGTGTATATCTTTTTTTTTTTAAATCGGACCAAATACTATTAACAAAATAAAAGGAAGAGGATAATAAATGGAAATTACCACTGTTCATTGAGATTTTATTTTTTTTTTTTATCATTTAGCTTCAATTTGTAAAAAAAAAATAAAATAAAATCCCTCCCTCCAGGGTCTGAAAACCCCCAGGCGGCAATTCCAAACAAACATTTTTTTAAGGATGGCCTAAACTATTTAATTAGACAGTGATTCAATATATTCATTGTTAAATAAAATTGTAACATGTGTAAATTTGGATTTTAAAAGTGTAGACTAATAGATTTAAATTAGAGGAGGCCTCCCAATGTCAATTTCAATAGTCCTGTCCATTGATGTCAAACACAAAGGAATCTGCATGAGATTTACATGCATATGAGGCCTTCTTAGCACCTGACCAATCGTTTGACAAAATTACATTCTGAAAGAATGATCAAGAAATCAACTCAACAAACTTTCAGAGAGATCACAAAAAAACAAACAGAAATGGAAATATTACCTGATTACAGCAAAACACATCATATTAACCAAGTTCATGATACTTATACATGTATATTTGAGACAATATCAAACATACCTTTGAGTATGAGATATCGTTTGAAAGTAAACATTACGACACTTGTGCTAAAAATATTTTTAGAGATAACGGTGTAACTTACATTTTCTAAAGAAAAAAAATCAATCAGTCAGTGGACTTACGTTTTGATAATTGGAACTAAATCTTTCGTGCACGTATCTGGAGACGAGACAAGTTTTCCCGACATAGGCCTTTCCTAACAGAACGACTTTAAGCTGTAACTGTCCATCTTTATT